>NW_015388859.1:55051-65344 GCF_001527695.2 Protobothrops mucrosquamatus
GGGCTCCACACCCCTTCATCAAGGTGGGCCCTTGAGAGTGTACTGGGCCAGGTCTGCGCGGCGGGGGAGTCGCGCAGAGCCAGCAGAACCGTCCTGTGGATCATTCGGTAGCAACAAGTCCGGCTGTGAAAAACCAAAAAAGGGGTGAGGGCGGGGGGTGGAAACAATCCTCGTGGAGTTGGTAAGATGGTAAGTTGGTATCTTGCTCAATAGTAGTAACTGTGAGAGGGATCTTGGAGTCCTAGTGGACAATCACTTAAATATGAGCCAGTAGTGTGCTGCAGCTGCCAAAAAAGCCAACACAGTGCTAGGCTGCATTAACAGAGGGATAGAATCAAGATCACATGAAGTTCTAGAACTAAGGAGAAATTTCCTGATAGAACAATTAATCAGTGGAACAACCTGCCTCCAGAAGCTGTGAATTCTCCAACACTGGAAGTTTTTAAGAAGAGACTGGACAGCCATTTATCTGAAATGGTATAGGGTTTCCTGCCTGAGCAGGGGGTTAAACTAGATGACCTCCAAGGTCCCTTCCAACTTTTTATTATTATTATTATTCCGTCAGTCAGTAGTCTCAAGAGTGGTACAGAGTAGTCTGCATGATAGACTAGCACTGTTGAGATGTAGGCTCAGACCACAAAACAACCATAATATTCTACACTGGTTGTGTTCAGCCAACATGCTAAGCCAGGACAGATGAGAATCTGGAAATGCATTTGCACAATACTGTATGCTAAATTTTATTACTGTTAACCTTGTTTAATTCTGAGAGAGGTGCTTAGTGTGTTGTGCAAACCCAGCCTCTATGACTAGTTTATGAATCAGTGTATTGTCTGAAGCCAGAAAATAGGCTGATCCTTGTGTGTCTCTTTAAATACACATTATTGGCTCTGAATAAATAAGAAAAGAAATTCCGAAGTAGATATGTGTGATTCTTGGCTGAACTCAAGATTTTTTTTTTCAATATTTTTTAAAAAGGAAGGTAAAAGCTTCCTTTACTTTCCTATAGAAACTAATATAAAGTAAGTAAGAAAAAAAGAAATCAAACAAATATAAAAGTGCGAGAAAGAAAACAAGTAAAAGAAAAATAGTAAAAAATGATACAAAGAAGTACTTTCCAATCTTAATAGCAGTTATAAGTACAATTATAAACTTACCTCTTACTCTATGATTTCAACATAATCTCTTCTTTCTATAATCTATCCTGTCTAAACCATAAATCATAAGTTCATTTCTTCTGTTTTATGCAAAAAGTCCATAAGGACTTTCCAATCAGCAATAAACTTAGAGACTGTCTTTTCTCTGATCAAAGTCAGATTTCTCAGTGAGTAATTTTCACACAAGCTGATGTGTTGCACAGCCAGGTTAAGGATTTGAGAGTATTAATTACAGGCAGCAATTTGGCAAGAGAGAGAGAGAAGGAGACAGCAGCAATACAGTTCTGCCCACCACAGAATGGGTGGCTTGGCAGAAGAGGGGGAGAAATTGGATTGATAGATACAATGATAAAAAGTTGCTTCACTTCTCAGGGAAATGGAATTAGCAATCTGTGGACCAGACAATCCAGGGAGCAAAAATCAAAGATGTGACTGAGAGCCTTACTAAAATAATGAAGCCCACAGATTACTATCCCTTTCTTATCTTTCATGTGGGGACAAATGACATGACAATGAACCTGAAAACAATATCAACAGACTATGAGCAGCTCAGCAAGAAGGTCAACATCCAATGAGGGAGCAAAGGATTTTAGAAATAAACCACTGGCTTAAGGGATGGTGTTGTCAAGAGAACTTCAGATTCCTATACCATGGTCTGCATTGCCTACATGAACGGCTTCTGGCAAGGGATGGTCTGCACCTCACAAGAACTGGGAAGAATGTATTTGGAAGATGACTGGCTCAGCTTATCTGATGGGCTTTAAACTAAAACTGAGGGGTGACCGTGACCAATCTTTAGGATTTTTAGGACCTAATCCCAAACATAAACCACAAGACAACCAATCAAATGAGGTAGCAAGTGGTGAGAAGGAAGAAAAACTCAGATATAAAGCAGGAGATGTAGGAAGCATACCCAGGGTCAGCCATTAAGGACTCAGATGCCTATATACCAGTGGTGGCGAACCTATGGCACGGGTGCCAGAGGCGGCACTCAAAGCCCTCTCTGTGGGCACGCGCGCCGTCGCCCCAGTCCTAGGCCTTCAGCTGGGTTTTATAAAACCTTTTCGCTTTAGGCCTCCGCCGCCATGTGCAAAAAAAAAAGGTTCAATCAATGAGTCAATTTCAACTTCTCGCAGGGAAAAAAAAAGATCTTGCAAAGTTGGAATTTATTGATTGAACTTTTTAGTCCCACCCAGTCTGCCGTTACCACAGCAGCCACGCCCACCCAATGGGCCACACCCACCCAATTGGCCCACCCAGCCAATGGGCCACACCCACCCGGCACCCAACAATGCATAAGTGGGTTTGGGGTTGCAGTTTGGGCACTCGGTCTCTAAAAGGTTCGCCATCACTGCTATATACTAACACTCAAAGTTTGAGGAACAAACGGTGAACTTTTGAAGTATTAGTACACAAGGGCAGGTATGGTATAGTTGCCATTACCAAAACTTGGTGGGATGAAACAACTGGAATGTACTGCTGGAAGGATATAAATTGTTCAAAAGAAACAGACCTAACGAAGAGGTGGAGTTGCATTATATGTAAGAAATCACTACACCTCTACAGAAATGCATAAAACCAAGGATGAAAGCCTCCTTGAATGCATATGGGTTAATATAAAAGGAAAAATTAATGACATTGCCATAGGTGTATACTGCAGGCCATCCAACCAAGCAGAAGAAATAGATCAACCTTTTGCTAATCAGTTAAGAAATGTGTGCAGGAAACACACCACAGTAGTAATGAGAGACTTTTAACTACCCTGACGTCAACTGGGAGAAAAACTACACCACGTGGGAGATGAAACAGGTTCCTGACAAGCCTACCTGACAACTTTGTCATCCAAAAGGTGGAGGAGGAAACTAGAGGGTCAGCTATACTGAACTTAATTCTTAGTAACAGAGATGAAATGGTAGAGGGTTTGAAGTTGCCAGAACTTTGGGGGAGAGTGACGATGTCATATTGGATTTCAATATAATGCAGACACAAGCAATATAACAAAATTAAACTAATGTGTTAGACTTTAGAAGGGCTCATTTCAACAAATTTAGAGAGAACTTGGGTAGGATTCCATGGATGGAAATCTTAAAGGGGAAAACCACTCAACAAACTTGGGAAACTCTTAAAAATGTGATTATAAAAGCCTAGTCAAGCACAATACCAATGAAAAAAGAAAAATAAGAGATCTAAGAAGAAACCAGCATGGTTGCATAAAGAACTCTGATAAAATGAAAGACTAAAAGGACAAGTATAAAAATGGGAAAGAGGGACACATAGCTAAGGCAGAATGCCAGCATATAGCCTAATCAAGAAGATAACCAACTTAGAACTAAGGAGAAATTTCCTGACAGTGAGAACAATTAACCAGTGGAACGGCTTGCCTCCAGAAGTTGTGGGTGCTCTATCACTGGAGGTTTTTAAGAAAGATTATTCAGCCATTTGTCTGAAATTGTATAGGGTCTCCTACTTGCACGGGTGTGTGTGTGTTGGACTGGAGGACCTCCGGGGTCCCTTCCAACTCTGTTATTCTTTCTATAATCACATGTATCCATCCCATCAAGCCCAAAGAAAGTCTGGAATGCTATAGGATCTCCTGCCATGGGCAGTGGGTAGGACTAGAAGACCTCCAAGATCCCTTCCAACCCTATTATTCCATGTTCTATGCTTTCTCCTTTCCTTGGCTTGTGCTCTTTGCAGGGAGTTGAAGATAAAAAGGTTGGGGTGTATTGCCCATGAAGGAGATTGAAATATTTTGAGAAATTTGAATTACGCTCTCATGACTGCAAGAACATACAGTACATTTGAGAAAAAAATCTCTGCACATATATGCACCTACACACATATACATAGGATTCTCTATTACATTCTGTAACAGAAAGTTTTAAAAAAATGGTGTCTGTCCTGGAAAAAAGCGGTGGAAAATTATGTTAGCAAAATCTTGGTCTGGATTTGATGTCAGAAAACAACATCAGATTCTTCACCCAAAATTCTTTACAGTAGTCATCTGCATGCAGCTTCAGTGGAATGTATTCGTATGACACTGGCTGAATAGTTTATTCTGATAGATGGGGTTTGGCAAGGAATATAAAGAATGGGAGAGTAGGGAGAAGTTCAGAAAAATGGGGATATGTGAAATTTCTCCAGAAGGTTGTGCCTCAAAGCTACTGGAAATCTAATCTCCCACAGGTTTGACCCACATTTTCCTTCCTTCCTTCCTTCCTTCCTTCCTTCCTTCCTTCCTTCCTTCCTTCCTTCCTTCCTTCCTTCCTTCCTTCCTTCCTTCCTTCCTTCCTTCCTTCCTCTCCACAAGTAGTGAAATTTGTAGCCAGTCAGCTTCACATTTAGGCTGGGTAGCTTGGTAGAGAAGATGAAGGGGATCATAGTTCTGAAGGGCAAGGGAAAACAGCTGATTTTGAGAAACCATTGGTTTCTCTCTACCAATAACACCATCAGAGCAAGACTTGGGGTAGCTATTCATGACCCACACAATGGTTCCCTCAATGGTTCCCTGAGGAGGGGGTTGGACTAGATGACCTCCAAGGTCCCTTCCAACATCATCATCATCATCATCATTATTATTATTATTATTATTATTATTATTATTATTATTATTATTATTATTATTATTATATGCACCAAGCCCACCTGAACTTATTAATATATAAGAGACCCCACTCCAGATTCCTGACTATGTCATTGTTCTATAACATCAGAGACTCCAGTGCAGCGGGAGGAGCCTATGGAGTTAGGTGCTGTCAGACCTCGTCTATCGGTGGCAGAAATGAACAGACGACGTTTGGGGGGTTGTGTTTTTACTGTGGGGACCCTGGGCATTTGGCTGCCTTTTGCCCCAAGAAGTGACGAAGGGCGTCTGTGACCGAGCCTGCCCCGAGAAAGCCACCTGCTCCTCTGTTGGGAAATGGCCCGAGCCCGACCTGAAGGGCATTTTGGGTCAGGCATCCTACAACACCGAGCGACGGCCTTCAGATGCTGCCCATGGACCTCCACGGCATCTGATACTGGAGGCACACCTGATCCTCCCCGGGATGCCGAAGGGGATTCCAGTCCATGCTTTGATTGACACTGGGGCCACCACAAACTTTATGGACGCAACATTTGTGGCCAAATGGGCTGTTCCCCAGTGCTCGGTGGAACCACCAATGTTAGTGGAGACTATTGATGGTCAAATGCTCCTGTCTGGGCCAATTATGTATGGCCATCATTTCGCATGAGGAGGCTATTCAGTTCTATATAACCTCCGACCTGCATTTCCCCGTGGTCTTGGGACTGGCGTGGCTCCGGACACATGACCCGCAGATTTATTGGTAACAGAACTTAGTCACCTTCCTGAGCTTACAGTGCGTGGACCACACCTGCCATGTCTGTGCCGGCCAGGTGGAGGGTCCCCCAGGGGTCTCTTTGCCCTCCGAACTGGTGAATTACGCTGATGTGTTCAGCGAGACTGAGTCGGATCAATTGCCCCCACACAGGCCATATGACTGCCCTATCGATTTAGTCCCTGACGCGCCTCTCCCAGTGGGGCATTTGTATTCCATGTCGGACCCCGAGTTGGCCGCGTTGCAGGACTTTCTGGACAAGAATTTGGCTCAGGGTTTTATTCCGCCCTCGTCTTCGCCAGAGTCTGCACCTGTGCTCTTTGTAAAAAAGAAGTCCGGCGAATTGAGGCTTTGCTGTGACTACCGGAAACTAAATGCCATCACGGTGCTCAATCAATACCCGCTGCCCCTCATCTCCGAACTCCTGGATCGGTTCTGGGAGGCAAAGATCTTCACGAAGTTGGACTTGAGAGGAGCCTACAACCTTGTCAGGGTTCGGTCGGGTGATGAGTGGAAGACAGCGTTTGGTACCTGGTACGGGCACTTCGAGTACACAGTGATGCCGTTTGGGCTAACGCCCCTGCAGTGTTTCAGCATTTTATGAATGACATCTTCTGGGACTTGTTAGATCAGTTTGTCGTGATCTACTTGGATGACATCCTGATCTACTCCCTGTCGCGAGAGGCGCACCATCAGCATTTCTGTCAGATCCTACAGCGGCTCTGAGATCATCGGTTGTATGCCAAACTGGAGAAGTGCCAGTTCTACCAGAGGACCATCGATTTCCTGGGTCACCGCATTTCTCCTGAGGGCATTGCCATGGAGCCGAACAAGGTTGAGTCTCTGCGGATTTGGCAACCCCCACGTCGCGTTAAAGATGTCCAGCGATTCCCCGGTTTTGCTGCCATGATGGCCCCCCTCACTCGGCTCCTGCAGAAAAAGATCCGGTTTCAGTGGGACACCCCAGAACAACCGGCTTTCCAGGCTTTAAAGGAATCCTTTATGAAGGAGCCCATCTTGAAGCATCCTGACCCGCAACGGTCGTTTGTCGTGGAGGCGGATACCTCCGACATTGCCATTGGAGCGGTGTTACTCCAGGCTACAGCACCCAGCGGTGCCCTCTTCCCTTGCGCATACTACTCACAGAAACTATACCATCTGGGAGAAGGAGCTACTGGCCATCAAAGTGGCGTTCAAGGCATGGAGGCATCATCTGGAAGGGGCATGGCATCAAATCAAGGTCCGGATGGATCATAAGAATTTGGAGAGCCTGCAGACCGCTTGGAAATTGAACCAACGGCAGATTCGGTGGTCCCTCTTTTTTGCAAGGTTCAATTTCCGTGTCACGTACATACCCAGCGGTCGCAACCAAAGAGCGGATGCTCTGTCCAGGAAGCCCAAATATTCCTATGCAGAAGACAAGCTTCTGCCCAGGACAGTGCTCCCCATCGAGTCTTTTGCTGTGGTGCGGGAGCCAATTGATGTATGGGCTCGGATTCGGGAGGCCCAGCAGCAGGATGCGTGGGTGGCTCAGTGAAAGGAGGAGGTGGGGCCAGACTCCCCATGGACAGTCACAGATGGACTCCTGCACTATCGTGACCGGCTCTATCTTCTGGGAGGGCCACTCAGGGGACTCAGCCTCAGCCAGTGTCACGATAATCTGGCGGCAGGGCATTTTGGCCTGTTCAAGACCCTGAACTTGGTCTCCCGTACCTTCTGGTAGCCCTGAGTCTGACACGATGTCCAGGCCTACGTCACGTCCTGTACTCAGTGTAGGCAGGCCAAGGCAGTGACAGGGGCCCCGCCCAGACTACTGCATCCCTTGCCAACACCCAAAAGACCCTGGGGGCTGTATCCATGGACTTCCTGACGGACGTACCCCTGTCTTCTGGATTCATGACGGTGTTCTTGGTGGTGGACATGCTGACCAAGATGGCACATTTCATTGCTTGCCGTGGCTTGCCGTCAGCCCGCGCCACCTGTCGTATGTTAATCCAGCAGGTGTTCCGGCTGCACGGCCTCCCTGATAGGGTCGTGTCGGATAGAGGGACCCAATTTACAGCATGTTTCTGGCAGGGGTTGATGAAGGCATTGGACTTCAAAATCTGCCTCTCGTCCGCGCATCATCCCCAAACTGACGGTGGGACCGAGAAAGTCATTGGAATCTTCGAGCAATATCTGCGCTGCTATGTAAATCATCAGCAGAACAATTGGGCGGACTATCTTGCGGTTGCCGAGTTCGTGTTCAACAACTTGCAGCACACCTCCACACAGATGACTCCGTTCTTGGCCAATGTGGGGTATCACCCCTGGTTTTCTCCTCTTCTGCTGCTAGACTCACTGGTTCCAGCAGTGAACAACTACATGGCAGAGTTACAGGCAATCCATCGATTGGTACGGCAACAGTTAGAGAAGGCCAAGGCCGACTACAAAAAGGTTGCTGATCGGTCGAGGCGGGATACGCCTCCACTAACAGTGGGAGATCGGGTATGGCTGTCCACCAGGAACCTACCATCAACCCGGCCAGCCAAGAAGCTAGACCACCAATATCTAGGACCGTTCCCAATTGAGGCTGTCATCAATCCAGTTGCCTATCGGGTACATCCGGTCTTTCACCGGTCTCTGTTGGTCCCCGAGCAACCGGTGTGTCCACTCTGCCGAGCAGAACCTCCCCCACCGGAACAATGTGATGGAGACAGCACTCCCGAGTACGAAGTCGCCAGCATTCGGGACTCTCGTTGGCTGAAAGGGCGTTTTCAGTACTTGATCGAGTGGAAGGGCTACGGACTGGAGGAGTTCACCTGGGAGGATGCGACCACTGTTCATGCTCCTGCCTTGGTGACCGCCTTCCATGAACAGTTCCCATCCTGACAGCATCCGGCCCGGCAGACCTGTGGGAAGGGTCCTGAAGTGCAGGATAGTGTTGTGAGTCTGTGCCAGTCAATGGACCCAGCAGCTGAGTCTGGGGAATCGGAGGAGGAGGAGGGGCCTGGAGAGTCATCAGAGTCAGAGGAAGGCTCTGATGAGCTCCAGGTCTTACAATCTGATGAAGAGCCTGGCCCCTCCAATCTTGCTCAGACTGAGACTCAGCTGTGTGGGGAAGCTGAGTCAGACTCTGAGGACTCACAGCTGGAAGACATCATAGACGCTCGCAAACACAGACAAGCAAGAAGAGCAGGACAGATGGAGGCAATGGGGTGACTCCAAGGGAGGAGGAGAAGGCATTCAGAAGCCACGCCTTGGGGCTGTATAATAAAAAGGGAAGGTGTGGGCGGTGCTGGTTGCTGAAGGAAACCGTTTGCAAAGGACTCAAGTTTCATGGAATCCTGTTTTGTTTGCCTTGCTTGTGAACAATTCTCCGTTTCCATCATGTTTTGTTTGCCTTTGCTTTTGGGACATTTTGCAGGTCTGTACCTAATTAATAAAAGGGGTTTGTTTTCCCTGCATTTCCAGCCTACTTGTTAAAAGAGGGGTTTGTCCTTGTGAATTAACAAGGACTCACATAGGCTGGGACAGAACACATCAATCCCTCCTTAATAACATACATCTCAAGTGATGAAGAGTCTGCAGACGTCTGTGGAGGTAATCTGGGAATACATCATGTTTTTTAGTTTACCTACTGATGATAATGATGGTGATGTTGATGATAATTTTATATATTAAGCAGTAAAGTACTTGCTGGTGGCTGCGGTACAGTAATAGGTTATATTTTTATATTTAAGCAGACTCTGTTCCTGGATATAACCGTGACACGGCTCTATCGTTTTTAAGGTATATCTGAAGTGATGATGAATCTACAGATGTCAATGGCAATGATCTGTACCCAACAAAGTGTATTTGCAGCCTACTTACTGATGATGATAATGATTCTCTGAAGCCATCAGAGAAGGCCTTTTGTCTGCACTGTGAATTAAAAAGAAACATTTCAAGTGAAGACAACATTGCTAAAGGATGTGCATGTGGCAGGGAGGATTGTATTTGTAGGCTAACTGATGGTGGTGGTGGTGGTGGTGATAATGATGGTTATTATTCCGATGTCGAAGTTAGGGATAATGAACTCTAAATTACAAATAAATGGTGTGTGCTAAAGAGTAATGTGTGATTATTTTACCAGGGGGCTTGGTGCAGCATGAATTATGAAAATACAGGTAATCCCCGAGTTACGAGCGTTCACTTAGCACTCATTCGAAGTTACATGATAAGTGCCCCCTAGTGTTTATGAGCAAGTCCCAAAATTATGAATATTGCAGCACCATGGCAGTTGTTCACCCTTACGAATGACTGCAGAGGCTCTGCAACATTTACCCTATTCCCTCCCCACTCCCCACAACTACTTTCCCCTCCCATCCTGCCACGCCGAATTCACCTTGCAAAATCTGTCTCTGCCAAGATTTCTTTCCCTTTGAGGGAGATGAGAGTTGGCTTGGAAATGCTTTTTGTGCCCACAATGGAAGCTCCTGGGTGCCGTAATATCATGCGAGTTCAAACACCCATCTTCTGCAAAAGAGATCATGGCCCCTGGAAGCTTCCATTCTCTGGGGGGAAAGTGTTTGCTTTGTTTGCATGCCTATGGGGCAAAGCGTGGAATCGGAGTCAGCCAGGCACAAGAACCAATGCCGTCCATGGCCTGGTTGCACTGCTTGCTCGCATGCACTGGCCTTTTTTTAAAAATTTTTTTATTTATTATACATCTTTCAAACATAGAATGCATTAACATACATACATTTCAATTCTAACATTACACATTTTAGTTATATAACTATTAATGCATACTTATAATACCATCCCAACTCTCCCCC
>NW_015388859.1:68620-69677 GCF_001527695.2 Protobothrops mucrosquamatus
CACTTTGCTGGTTAGGAGCATATATACCCACAACTAAACATTTTTTCCCATCCATCAGTATTTCAATAATAACAAATCTTCCTTCTTCATCTAATTCTATTAACTTTGGCGATAGTTCTTGTTTTGCATATACCACAACTCCACCCTTTTTCTTCGGGGCAGGGGCTATAAAATGCTGTCCCAGTTTGGAATTAAATAACAACTTTTGATCTTTCAATGCTATGTGTGTTTCTTGCAAGCATATAATGTCATTTTTAAATTGTCTCAAATAATGAAAAACTTTTTTCCGTTTCTGTGGAGAATTTAAACCATTAATGTTCCAGGTCAGGAACTTCGCCATCTTTCGTGCCCTTGAACTGATCGAGCGCCTTTGCCATATCCACTGATATAGCTCTCTTGGGCCTTGCTCCTCCCACCGGTTCCAATACTGTCAGTTGCGATGCTACTGCTTCTGCTTGTTCCTCTTTCTGTAGTTCTTTCTGTAATTCTTTCTCTTTCCGTTTGTGAGCTGCCCGGGTTAATCTCTGCGACTTAGGATCCTTTTCTCTATCCAGCAAGTATTGTGCTCTTAGTAACATATCTTCTTCAATTACTTGTTGCACCATCATTTCTTCTCTACTATCTGCTCTCGAGGATAGCGGTGAATCTGCTTTCAGGACCGTACTATAAAAATCTTTAGCCTTTGACACTGAGTTCAATCTATATTTGGTCCCTGCAACAGTCACCACTATTCCAATCGGAATTTCCCATCTGAACTGTATCTGCCGTTTTTTAAGTTCTTCAGCTAAAAAAGCAAACTCTTTCCTCTTCCTTAATATTTTAGGTGGAATTTCTTTCAAAATAATAACATTTTGAGCTGCAATTTGAAACTTCTCATTATAAAACTTCTGAATAATTTCATTGCGGCGTTTTCTCCTTGAAAAATAAATCACAATATCCCTTGGCAACTTCCTCTGTCGGGCCACCCATGAATTCACCCGATAGACTTTCTCTATGTCTCTTTCCATCTCCTCAATTTCGCAATTCAAGGCTGCCGCCAAGTCCACAGCAATATCAC
>NW_015388859.1:69903-91690 GCF_001527695.2 Protobothrops mucrosquamatus
GAAGTTGAATAATTTCTGGATTAAAGTTCCAATTAATCCCTGTCAAGTCCTCCTGGTCCGTTCTGTCTTTTATAAGGTCTCTATACTCACAAATCTTCAAGCATCAGAGGTGGAGACAGCGTCTTGTTTGTCCAGCTGGACAAAGGCATCTTGAAACGCGGAGAAAGTCCGGGCTCCGAAGGAGTTTTCACCTTCACCCCACAGATTAATTACTGGGGGCTGGGGAACTCAACTTCTATCCAGACAGCTCCCTTCGTCTCTTTTGCCCAGAGACAAAGTTTCAAGCCGAAAAAGAGCTGATGCACGCTGTTTCTCCAGGCTTTTACACGTTTCAGAGCAGACAGCTGTAAATCAGCTGTCTTCAACGAAGTCTTAACCACCGGAAGTCCCGCATGCACTGGCCTTATTGAGAGCAATCCCGCTGCTGTGCCTCCGCTTTTTTCCAACTCAGATGGAACCGGGGCACCCAACCTGCTGGCAGGCATTTGAGTGGGGAGGACGAGGAGAAGGAGAAGGAGAAGGAGAAGAGCGGTGAGGGTGTGTGTCAGATGGATGTCCAGGCGGGGATCCCCCCTCCCTCCCCCCTCCCCAGCCAGCCAGCACCCCTACCCAACTTACTCCTAACCTGGCCAGCCAGCTGGCACAAAGCCTCACTGCTCTTCTCCTCCTCGTCCTGCCCACTCAAATGGTAGCCAGCAGCGTGGGTGCCCCGGTTCCATCCAAGTTGGAACAAAGTGGAGGCGTAGCAGCAAGATTGCTCTCAATAAGGCGGAGCACGGGAGCAAGCAGCGCACCTGGGTCTTATTGTTTGAGAACAATCCCACTGCTGCACCTTCACTTTTTTCAATTCAGATGGAGCCGAGGCACCCAAGCTGCTGGCGGTGGCAGCGGCCACCTGAGCGGCCATTATCCCCCCTCCCCAGCCAGCCAGCACCCTCGCCTGACCTGACCAGCCGGCACAAGGCCTCCCTGCTCAAGCGGCTACAGTTTCTGCGGGACAACGGGGTCTCATTCCTCCCTGGTGTGGTGAGTTCTGGTGGGCTGGACGCAGGTGTGAGGGGCCTGGCCCTGCAATGCCTCCCTGCTCAGTTGAAGGCTTCGTTCCTACCCTCACACTAAGGGCAGTGCACGCAAGCAAGCAGTGCATCCGGGCCACGGACAGCATTGGTTCCTGTACCTCACCGACTCCGATTCCACGCTTTGCCCCATAGGCATGCAAACGAAGGAAATACTCTCCCCCCAGAATGGAAGCTTCCGGTGGCCATGATCTCTTTTGCAGAGAATGGATGTTTGAACTCACGTGATATTACGGCACCCAGGAGCTTCCATTGTCATTGCAAAAAGCATTTCCAAGCCGACTCTCCCTCAAAGGGAAAGAAACCGTGGCAGAGAGGACACAGATTTTGCAAGGTGAGTCCGGCATGGCAGGATGGGAGGGAGAAGCATGAGGTATCTTAGTGGGTTGGGGAGGCTTTTCAGGTCTGTTCCATCTCTAGGCCCCCCATGCCCTTCCCCACCCTGAGATACCTCATGTGCACTTAACAAACCGTGTATTCGCCCACGCATTCGATTAGTGAATGTGTGGGTGGAAGCAGGGAGTGATTGCGTTTGAGGTACGAGATTCACTCCTACGAATCCTTGAGTTACGAATGGAATGGGCAGGCTCCATTCCATTCGTAACTTGAGGACTACCTTTATTCTAAAGGATATTTATTATACACCTGATTGCATCGGTAGTTATGGGGGTGCAAAGGCCCTATTTAAGGCTGGAAGGAAACGTATTAAAAGCCTAACCTTGAAGCAGGTCAAGACATGACTTTCCGGACAAGATGCTTATACCCTTCATAAGCCCAAAAGAATTAATTTTCCTAGGAATGCAACAGTCGTTTCTTGCATAGACTGTCAATGGCAAGCTGACCTCATGTATTTATCTGGATTTGCTTTTGAAAATAATGGTACAAATTTTATTTTAACAATAATTGATGTACTATCCAAATATGCCTGGGCTGTCTCTTTATCCGATAAGTCAGGGCGGGTGGTGGCTGCCGCCTTCCAGAACATTTTCAAAACAGGGCGAGCACCCAGAATGTTACAGACAGATGCAGGAAAAGAATCCTTAAATAAGCCTCTGAAGAAGCTTTTAACATGGTATGGCATACACCATTTTGTCACACATATATATTGATACATAATTAGAAATATTATATATATATATTCTTTACTATCTATATTATATATATACTTACATATTAAAGCTTAGACTATATAGATTGAAAACCAACTTGATCAACAAAAACAACTTGCCATAAATTGGTGTATGCAAAAGTGGAGAAATATTATTTAAGTAATAAAAATGACAAGTACCGCAACAACAACTAAAGTAGGCAAAAAAACAGTTACAAATCCCACACCTATAATGGCCTCTCCTACAGGTCAAAGAATGATAGTGACCATGTTGGGGAAAGAAAAAGAAAAAGCAGAATTGGTAATGAACCCACAGAGCATGCAGATAACACTACAAACGATTCAAGAAACGATGATGACCCAAGAGGCAATAGCAAATAATCATGAAGAAACGAAAGTACATCACAAAGAAATCAAGAATGATATTGGAGAAATGAAATTAAAAACATGAATGATAAGATAGGCAATATACAACAAACAATGATGGAAAACGAACAAAGAATTCAAAAAGTCGAAACAAAAATGGAGCAAGTTGATAGCAAAATAGAAAGGATGGTACAGAAATCCGAGCAAGTAAATAGGGAGTTGACTGAATCTATTGCCTTTTTGGAAATGGAAAAAGCTTTGTTCTTTCTAAGATTCCAAATTATCGTAGAGGAAAAGGAAGAAGATTTGGGAGAGAAGATGGCGGAGATGTTGGCGGAGATATTAGGAAAGGACAAACAGGAAACAAGAAGAGACATAGACGAAATATATAGAGTATATACAAATTATGCACGAAGGCATAGATTGGCGAGAGAGGTGCATATAAGGTTTACTAGAAGATCAATAAGGGATGAAATATGTAAAAAAAACAAGAGATGAACCGATAATATATAAGGGTAAAGAAATAATTGTATTAAAACAAATACCACGTAGAATACGAAATCAGAGATGAGAATACCAATTTCTAACGACCCAATTAACTAAATATAAAGTTATGTTTCGATGGTTAATACCTGAAGGCATATTTCTAACATGGCAAGAAAAAAAATATAAGATAGATACACTCGAGAAAGCGCAGGACTTTTATAAACGTTACTTTACGCAGGGAGAAGAACAAGAAAGTAGGGAAGAGCCGGAGAGTAAAAGTCAGGATGAAGATTTTTTAGAGGAAGTCGAACAAGAAAGAGAAATACAAAAGATACAAGAAAGAGAAAGGTCAGAAAGAGAAGGAGCAAAAGGAAGGGTAATAGAGACAAGAAGCATAAAAAAATAGATCAAGTAAAAAATGGGAGACGCAATTAAGCTCTTGTCTGTAAACATTAATGGTTTAAATATACCAAGAAAAAGAGCACAAACGTTTAACAAATTAAGGAAATTGGATGCAGATATGATATGTCTTCAGGAAGTTCATATAAAAAAGGATTATAGAAAACTACTAGAGAATGTAAAATTAGGAACACTATACACAACATTAGCACAAAACAAGAAAGGAGGAATTGCTATATATGTCAAAGAAAAAATAAAATCAAAATTAATATATTTGGATGAAGAGGGGAGAATTTTAATGTTGGAAATAGAATTAGAGCAAAAACAAATCTTATTAACAAATCTTATATGCACCAAATAATAATCAACATGAATTTTTTTAAAAGGTACATAAGAAACTAGTGGAACTGGATTACGAAAGTATTTGTATGATTGGGGATTTAAATGCAATAGTTGATGTTAAGAAAGATTATAAGACTAGTAAAAAGAATAAAAAGAAGAAAAATATATTACCAAAATTGTTCTTTGACATGGTAACAGAACTCAACCTTCAGGATATATAGAGAGAGACACACAGGTCAGACAAACAATATACGTTCTATTCGTATCCGCATCAATCTTGGTCTAGGATCGATATGGCCTGGGCAACAACAGAAGTACAAAATGGGATAGAGGAAATTGAAATAGGACTTAATGATTGGGCGGATCACAACCCAATAATAATAAAATGGAAAGGCCAGAAACAGAGAAAAAGATGGTCAATGAATAAAAGTTGACATTATTTTTTCAGGTAAATAAAAAGGAAGAGACATCAACACAAAATTTGTGGGATACTACAAAAGCTTACATTCGGGGATTGACAATTGCATATAACTCTAAGAAAAACAAAGATAGGAGACTTCAACAAGGAAAATTACAAGAAGAATTTTAAAAAATAGAAGGTGATCTACAGAAGGACCCACAAAACAAAAAGATAAAAGAAAAATGGAATATTATAAAACACAAGATTAACTTGACAACACAAAAAGAAATGGCACAGAAAATTAGGATGGTGAAACAAAATTACTTTGAAAATGCGAATAAAACTTGTCGATGGTTGGCCTATAAATTAAAAAAAGAAAAAGGCAAAAGAACAATACATCAACTACAAGACAAAAGTGGAACAGTACAATATAGATGGGAAGAAAAAAAGAATATAATACAAAATTTCTTTTCAAAGCTATACCATCAGGAAGATATAGCAGATGATAAAGTCAAACAATATATAGAGGCAGCAAAAATGAGCAAAATCACCGAAGAACAAAAGGAAATGTTGAATAGACCAATAACCACAATAGAACTAGAAACAGCATTGAAAAAACAAAAAAACAATAAATCACCAGGCCCAGATGGCATTCCGGTTGAGTTTTATAAAAATACACAAGAGTCACTACAATGGATAATGTTGGAGAGTCACAATGAGGTGCTGGAGGAGGCGAAGATACTGACAACTTGGACTGAAGCAATCATCACCCTCATCCCTAAGGAAGACTCAGACCTGCAACAAATTCAAAATTATAGGCTGATTTCTTTACTGAATACAGATTATAAGACATTTACAACAATAATAGCAGAAAGGATTAAATTTTTTTTGAATAACTACATCCACCCAGATCAAAATGGATTTCTACCAGGACGACAGATAAAAAATAATATGAGGATAATAATGAACACTTTAGAATTTTATGAAGTCCATCCTGAAAGACAAGCTACACTGGTTTTTCTTGATGCCCAGAAGGCATTTGATAATCTGAATTGGAAGTTTATTATAACACAATTGTACTGTATGGATTTTGGGACAAAATTTGGAAAGATGGTTGAGAAAATATATACTAAACAAACAGCTAGGGTAATTATACATGATGAAATGACAGAAAAAATTGATATAACCAAAGGAGTAAGACAAGGATGCCCACTTTCCCCTCTTCTATTTATTTTATCATTAGAAATACTCCTGACAAAAATCAGAGAGGACCAAGAAATAAAGGGTTTAAAAATTAAGAAGGAAGAATATAAGGTCCAAGCCATCGCTGATGATTTGTTATTCATTTTGGAAGATCCATTAGAAACTGGCTTTAAATTGATTCAAAAAGTAGAAGAATTCGGTGAGGTAGCCGGACTTAAGATTAATAAGAATAAATCCAAATTAATAACCAAAAATCTTACAAAGGCACAGGAAAGTGAACTGGAAGATAAAACAAAGATAAGTATAACTAAGAAAATAAAATATTTAGGGATCTGGCTTACAGCGAAGTGTTCCTTGATTAAGGAGGACAATTATGATAAAATATTACACCAGATAAAAAAAGATTTAGAAAATTGGGAAAATCTACAAATTTCATTTTTAGGGAGGACCGCTACGGTCAAAATGAATATATTGCCAAAAATATTATTTCTGTTCCAAGTTATTCCAATAAAATTAGGGAAAACATTCTTTCAAGAATTAAATAAATTGGTCACTAAATTTATATGGCAAAGGAAAAAAACCAGGATTAAATTAAAACTCTTGCAAGATATGAAAGATAAAGGGGGATTGGCGTTACCAGAGTGGGAAATATACTACCAAGCATCAAGCCTAACTTGGCTAAAAGATTGGATGGAATTGAAAAATACTAGTTTTAACAATAGAAGGACATGACTTGCAAGCAGGGTGGCATGCATTCCTATGGGACGAAAAATACATTATGTAGATATTTTACCAGCTCTCCTTCAGGGCTACAATAGCACTTACCATTGCAGCATCCAGGCTGCTCCCAATACTGTAAATCTATCTAACGAAAGGGACGTGTGGCCAAGACTGTATGGAAAAAATCTAAAAGCTACCAGAAAGTTAAAAAGTCTAAAGGTGGGTGACCACGTTAGGATATCCAGACTGAAGGGAAAGTTTGAAAAGGGGTATCATCAAACCTTTACAGATGAAATATTTATCATCAAAGAACTGGGAAGGAGGGGTAAATGAGTGGTATATAGGTTAAAGCAGTGCTTTTTTTGTTAAAAAAAAAAAAAAAAAAAAAGGTGCCGGAACTCAGTTGAAAAAAAAAACCCTTCAATTTTTAGTGTATCTAAAAGACTAGGATTTTGTTCAAGGTAAGTTAATACTATTAATGTTACCATGCACTGTGTGGCTTTAAATTACAAGAAGGCATTTTATTAATCTTTTGGGACATTTACCACTGGTATACCCATTTAGTTTAATGAGTGGAAATGTCAGCTTTCTGTGTGGAATGAAATTGGCCCAATAAAACAAAATTTGGTTGCTTGTAAAAGATTGAATTATTTTTAAGAAGTTGTCAAACAAGGTGGAAAAAATTACATTTGGAGTTTAATATGGATATTGACTTGAAACAAATTAAAGTTGAAACTTTGTCAGTGAACAGGTTACTTTTAATTTACCTTTAAGTTAAACCCAATTTAATAAATAGATCTGATTAAACCTCATACTGTAGGTCTACCTTTACATCTGACCAATACATAATTAATATATATTATTATTAATAATAATACCTCCAAATCACAAGACATTGGCTTTATTCTTATTCTTCCCCTCGGCAGTTTGAATATAAAGTATAAAAGACTAAAAAGAGATTTTCGTAGACATCCCAGCCTTTGCAAGGAACTGAAACAGCAAAGTTTCGCTGTTGGGCAAGCTTCCATGCCAGCCGCCTTTCTTTCCTCTTGCTTCACCTCTTTTTAACCTCACACCCCACCTTCTGTAAGGGAAGGCAAAAAGCTCACTCACCCTCTCGTGAAAGATGGTCTCCATGTTTATGTGTGTCCCACCGCCACCATCGGCTTCCACACCACATGGTCGGACCCAGCCAATCAAGCCACACTCTGGCTGTGGTGCTCTGGCGCCTCATGGCTCCTCCTAGAGGAGGCAGACAGCGCTGGAGGGGACCACGCTCGGGTGGGCTCGCACCGTACCGCCAGCGGGGCATTTTCAAAAGCAAACGAGGATAGGAAGGGCAACAATAGGAAAAGAATGCAACTCTGGAAAATTTGTCGAAAAAGTGCCAGAACACTGTTCTGGTGCGTTCTATGACAAAAAAAGCTCTGGGTTAAAGGATTACGCGGATGATCCAGTACAGGGTACTTTTTACCTAGAAGAGCTGCAAAAGATTCCTAGTGACCAAGAACATGTCTACAGAATTGAAAAATTACTCCGGAAAAGAGGGAGGGGAAAACAAAGAGAACTTCTAGTTAAATCGGTTGGCTGGCCAGAGAAGTTCAACAGTTGGGCTAAGGAGGCTGAATTGTGTCATATTTGACGTGCCAGGATTTTATATTGCACTCCCCAGCAATGAATCTGCAGCTGTGTTTCCCAACAACAAAAGTTCCAACTTTACTATTCAATTAGCAAGGGTGCTGGAGCTTCCAGGCTCATGGGAAGTGGGACTGGTGGAGATACAGTACCCACACACTTGGAAAACGCTAACTTCAGGGGGGTATTTTGAAATTGCTAATGAGAGTAGTAGTATTTTTCTTTAAAACCTGGACGACTTCCGGTTTGCCGACACAGCCACCGTGGACACTGGAAGGCGAGCTCCGTCTTCCACGTCCAATTTCGCACCACTGGGGGACCCTGGAAAGGGTTGAAAGTTGCCTTGTTGGGGCGATGAGCAAGGAGGGGACCCCCGCTTGATCGCAGGAGGGCAGTAGCCCTTCCGCTCGATCCGGGGCAGCCCTCCAAACTGGCGGACGAAAGACCGGCCGTAGAAATATGGCCCGTCACTAGGCTGCAGACAGCCGAAGTCAAACTTACCACCAGGCACCTATAAAGCAGCGCAGATGAGACTGGGTGAGATCTGAACCTCTCTTCAATCCTAACTATTTTTTCCACCTGTATAAGCTGCCCAAAGTATTTTCCCCCCTGTGGAGAGAGGGAAGGGAAATTCCATCCCACCCTCTAAAAACAGCGGTGACTGACTATCCAGGGGAGTTTAAAACGCTGAAAGAATAACCTGATTCTAACTGGATTTTTATCTTTCTAAAATTTGAGGACTAAAAGATTTCTTATTCTTATTGAAGATTTGGGTTCTTACTTACAAAAAAGAAGTAAAATTGGAAAAAAGGATTATAAAAATTTTGGACTTAAAAAAAATCTTAAATGGTATGGGCAACATCTTGTGGCTAAACCTGATATTACATCTTGTTATTGCCTAAAAGAGACTTGGCTTGAAGCCCAGACTATCGATGAGACTTTTGCAACCTTAGCAGATATCAGCTGTGAGAAGCCCAGCTGTGTTCTATACTCAGTGACAGAATTATTTTCATTCTCTAATTGTAAAGCTTTTAATTTAATACATCACTAAGAGAACATGTATGAAGATCAGGAACAGATTCTCTTTATGTTGAAAGCAATTTATGAAACTATTCTGACAGCTACTGATGAAATAAGAAGCTACAGAAAAGAACAAGATATCAGCCTAGATATACAAACCCAAACTTTGATTACAACTAAAGAATCAACTACACAGAATATAATAGAAGAAGTGGAACAATCAAATACAACTGATCAACAAACACAGTTAATGGAAAACCCGGAAAAGGGACTGACAACACTGAAAATGGAAAAGACTTTCTATATAAACCAGAAGAAACCTGAGGATCAAGAAGAAGAACAGATCGAAGGGAAGATAAAAATTTCAGGACAACTACGTTGAGATGGAAAAATAGAGAGACGATTTGTTAGTTCTTCCCAAAAAATGGCGACTGGATGGCTTTTTTATCTCAAACAATATATATAATAACAGAGGGAGATCTATTTGATGATTTAAAAGCATGGATATGGAAGGCGAGTTGGCAAAGAAAGAAAGCTAGAATAAGGCTGAAGAAAATTGGGGTTTTGACTTATTAGTGAGGATTAAAATAGAATATACTCAAATAGACAAGATGTGTATTTTGAATACTAGATTTTGTCATGAACTGAGATAAAGAAAACTTTGGTCATTTAAAACTTGGAAGTATAAATATTAAAAGTTAAATTTGAATATTGATTTGTTTATAAAGGTTGAATGTAAAAGTAATTAAGATATATATAAGCTAAAAATCTATTGATAGATGTAATAAACATGTTTTTATTTAGCTGATACAGTAAGAACTGTACTAGCTTAAATATGAGATAGCAGACATTAAGAGAAAAAGAGGAAGTATTTGATGTTGAAACGAGAAATTTTGGTTACTAAATTTAAGACATTTGGAAATTAATAGAAAAGAATTTTATACTGTATTTATTAATTAGATGATATAAGATGGTGAGAAATAGAATATATTCAAATAGATAAGACGAGTATCCTGAATATTAGACTTTGTGATGAATTGTGATAAAGGGAACTTTGGTTACTTAAAACTTGGAAATTATAAATATTAAATGTTAAATTTAAATATTAATGGGAAACTAAAAATTGGGAAAAACTAATTAGGACATTGATTGTCTATAAAGACTGAATGTTAAAATAATCTGGATATGTATAAGCTAAAAATTATTGATAAATGTAAGAATGTTATTTTTATTTAATTGATATAATAAGAATTGTATTAGTTTAAACATGAGACAGTAAATACAAAGGGGAAAAGAGAGGAAATATTTAATGTGGTAGTTTGAGACTGGTACTAAAAGATACTTGTATGTCATTGAATTATCGATTAACTCAGCCGCCATGTTGCTTTTTAAATACTTAAATGTAAAATTAGAAAATGAATAAAACATTAAAAAAAAACTGGACACTATGCAACCATTCAGCAAGTGATAGAAAATATGAACAAGCTTATGGCAGATAACAAAGATCCTCCAGAACTGATCCTGAAATATGATGCAATTAGTTGAAAAATCAGACTTAAAGGAGAGGCTCCATAAAGCATTCTAGTTGGTGAAGAGCTTGGGAATATATTGGGCGTACAGCCCCAGGTCCATACCAAAAAAGTCAACTTTGTCGTAGATATTACAGGAGAGTTCAACATGCTATATATTTATATAGACATCGTAAGACTGCAGATAGTTTGCGACTTCTATGTACCATTACTGTGCTGTTTATCTGTGCAGGGTCACAACAATGAAATAATCATGGTAACCTATGAGCAGCCACATTATGTCCCCATCAACAAACATTATATTGACACAATTACTGTAGAAATCAAATTGGATCAGAACATTGCTTTTAACCATGGTAAGGTGGTTGTCAAGCTTCATTTCAGACTGCAGAAAAGTGAAGGATGGTTGTGATAAAAAAGTGTGGGAATCCTCAATTTTATGTGGCCTACTACAGGGCTCAAGCCTGAAATGGACTAGCAGCCTTCCGAGGAGCCCCTGTTATGTACGTTACAGGTATAGGTGGACTGTTCTGAGGTTTTTTTCAAAAAGCAATGCCTTTATTGAGAGGATTAGAAATCATTAAGCCTCAGTTGAAAGCAGCAGCCAAGAACATTGCCACAGACATGTCAGGCCAACTTGTATCACATGTTATTGGTGGCGATCAGGAAGGGGCTGGTATGGCCGTGATCAGGAAGAAACATGCACAGGGTCCACCTATGCCAGCTAAAAAGAGAAAGCTTGTGAAAAAAACCCGTCATACTAAGAGGAAACGTTCACAGGGAAGGAAGCACTGTGACAAACAGAACACCTTCTAACACAAAATGGCATTTATCCATGAGGTTTCAGAGGAGTGTGTGAAATCGGAGCTGGATATTTTTCAATTTGGTCCTACACAAACCTGCATTGAAAATAGCATGTACATCAAGATCCCTCTATCAGTGCTCACACCCAATGCGCCCTTGGAATTTTTTTATAACGGGGCATAGCAAGCATTACACGGATTTAAACAATACTCTGCTGTATGTGAGTTGCAAGATTGTAAAGGCTGATGGAACAGATATCGATGTTGGTGCAAGAGTGAGCCTTACCAACTATCCTATAGCATCACTGTTTAATCAGGTGGATGTCACATTAGGAGATCATGTGATTACACAGAGCCACCATTGCTATTCTTATTGAGCCATTATTGAACTGATTCTGAACTTTGGTGGGGATGCCCTGGGTATCCAATTTTCAGCCAGCGAATTTTACAAAGATGATGCATCACTTATGGAGAGCACCTTGCTGATCCTTGCAGACAACTTTGGTTTCAGAATGAGAGCCAGACACACAGCCAGTAGCCATAAATGGGACCTGCTCAGCCCTTTGTATAGCAACCTTTTTTTCCCAAGGCAAACTACTGATTAATGGCATGGATGTGAAAGTCAAACTCTCAAGAAGCAAAAATGAGTTCTGCCTGATGAAGGATGGCAATGAGAATTACAAAGTGCAGATCCTGTCAGCGTCTCTCTCTTTGTAAAATGTGTAAAAGTATCAGCTGGTGTGTGTTTAGGTCATGCAGAAGCTTTGCTTACCTCCAATGCCAAATACCCCATTGATTGAGTGGGGATGAAGGTTTACAGCATTCCTGAAGGCAGCCTTGTGTGTAATCAGGAAAACCTGTTTTTGGGACAGTTACCTAAGCAATTAGTGATTGGTTTTGTGGACAATGCTGCCTTTAGCGGAGATTATGAAAGAAACCCTTTCAATTTTCAACACTATAATGTCAACTTTTGTGCCCTGTATTGTGATGGTGAGCAGATTCCTGCTAAGCCACTTCAGCTTAATTATGAACATAATTTTTTTGTGAGAGAATATATGCAGATGTTACAGACATCTGGCAAAGCAATGAAAGACCAATCTGTGCTAATCAGCCATGAGGAGTTTATAACAGCAGCTATACTTTATACTGCTTTGACTTGAGCCCCGATCAGGGGTGCTCTGTGCACTATTCTCTGATCAGGAATGGCAACCACAGACCAGAAATTAGATTTGCGGTGCCCCTCCCCAATATTGTCAGCATGATTCTCTATGCAATCTTTGAAAACCTTATTGAAATAAGCCCCACAAGGAACGTGTTGTTTGATTATATGTGAGAATGGACACCGTGCAGATACTCCATGTGTTATCTGAAAATGCTGCCTTTCTAGGTGTCTATCCCTGTGATCTGCTGCCCAAGAGAAAAATCCCCCAAAGGCCTTTCGGGTTAATTGTAAGTACCCACCCTCATACTCTACCTGGTGAACACTGGTTGGCACTCTACTTTCCAACTCACAGCAATGGTGAATTTTTTGACTCCTATGGAAAAGCTCCGGATAACACCGCCTTTCCCAGTGACATTGTGAAGTTTTTAGAGCTGCAAGCTAAGAAGTACACATTTCATCCACTTCAGCTGCAATATCCCCAGGCAATAACCTGCAGACAGCACTGTGTGTTTTTTCTATTTAAGCAGTTTAAAGGGTTATCTTACAAAGATGTTTTAAAGCTATACTCTGAAAACGATGTCAAAAATAATCAAATGGTGAAGCAATTTGTAGTAAATATGATGCAAGGAAGGAGTCTGCAAACATGTAGCAGTTATCAGTGTATGCAAACATGTATAGCCTATTATAAAAAAAAGACAAAATGTTAAACTCATTGTCTGTTTTACAGTGTTTTATTCATTTACAATTTGAGCCAGTCACCAAACTTTAGAACACTTTTAGGATTTGACATAGGTATTTCAACAGGTGCAGACATAACAGAAGGAGGTATAGTAGCACTTACAACCTTAAAACTCCCAGTCTCTTTCAGCTTTTCTAGTTGCTCTTTAACAGAGTTAGACCCCAGCAATACTGTTGGAAAATTCATCTCTGCCATAGCACTCATAAATTCATTCCAGCCTTTAGGATACTGTTTCACAGTATGTGTTCCGTGTTGAGAAGCCCCTTTGACCAGGTCTACAATGTTAGTTCCAGGAACTGGGGTCCCCTTGTATAAAACCATACCTTGATCATCCCAGCCTAAAATGTCCCGATGCTGTCTCATTTTATTCAACAAAAGTTCAGCATTTTTCTTGTTGCGTGTGCTCACCCCATCTAATAACTCCTGCGTTGCTGGGTCATGCGGTGGAGGTTGTGCAGATGGTTCCGGTAATGTGGGGGCTGTCTAAAGCCTTCTGGTGGCTGAATAAGATTCAGAGTGTCCTTCTCAGACTCATTTTGTCTGGTCAGCCTTAGAAACCTCTGCAGCACTGAATTGTAGAGCTTTATCTTGACATCCTCACTTAGATCCGATCTCTGAAGAATGGACCGCATGTCATCATCCAAATGGCTAGCTGCTGTAGTCCCTATCGTAGGGGCCCTTCCTTGTAGCTGCTCCATCTGATGATGTGACACCAAATACATTTTCTCGGCATGTTTCATGCTTACTTGACTAATAGGTTAGTCAGCAATGGTATAGCAGCCCCTAGTAATGGACCGATAAAGCCCCCTGACTGAAGAATAATCTGTTTCTTCTTTTTGAGTGAGAGTTTTCTATTGCTCAGCTTTTTAATACAGTCTTTCTTTTCTTTAAATACTAGTACTGTGAAGGCTTCAGAGGCAGGTCACCTTTTAAAGTATTCAGGGCTATTTCAGCTATTGCCCCCACTAGGTCATTATTAGCATTGCATAATATGGCTTTTCTCTGTTTTGGTCCGGCCTTTACTAAGATTTAAAAAAAAACCCAATTTCTGCACACCCTCTCAGACATCCTGGATGAACTGACACACAGCCTTTCAAGCTGCTACTTTTTACCCTTCTTTTTTATAGTGTAAACTACTGGCCAATCAGGTAGAAAGAGTTCTATTCTCAACCTAAAGGTTTCTGGAGTAGTGGCTGCCAGATCAACCAAAAGCTTGCTAGTAGTATCTTGGAATACTTCTAAAAAGTACCGGGTGTGACTTCTGGTTCCGGATCGCGGCGTTTACAACCGTGCGAAGAGATCGCTCTCTTCACCGGCTGATTTCTCTCTGCCGGTAGACAATTGGGGCGGCTACCGTTGAGGAGGTCCTCGTCGACTGTAAAAGGATGGCAGCTCCTTCCACGGTCCGAGATTGCTCCTTAGGGTCGACGGAGGAAAGAGCGGTCAGTAAAATGGCCGTTCATTTTGCTGCTGTAACCAGAAGTCAGAAGAACATCTAAGCGCAAAGAACCACCATGGTTGATCCGGGTGAGATTTTTTTTTTACTCTCTTAGCCCATTTTTCTTGCCTGTAAAAAGCACTTTTGGATTTATTTCCCTGTTTTAACAGAGCGGCATTGGTTAGTGTGGGAACAGAAGCTTTGGATGAAAACTGACTTTAATTGACTATTTTTTTTATTTTTACTTACTTTGGGGGACTTGAAAAATTTTTTATTAATGAATTTTACTACTGGAGTCAGCATATCTGTGAAAAATATTATCTTTTTTCTTCTCTTTTTCTACTTTGACAATGTTATTTTTGGTGTCTGGAAGAGACTTTTATAGTCTACTGAGGACACCTTGTGGAGAAATTTAAAATTGCAACTGTCTTTGTTTTTTTCTGTCTGATGATGAGATTGGCTTTGACCTTCAGACCATCATAAAGAAAAAGACAAATAATTTAACAGCTGTTATTTGTGGGGGTGGACACTAACTAAATGTTTTGGAATACAGCCTCCACCAAAAGATAACAGGCTTTGGTTCTAGTTACTATTGAAATGGAGAAATCTTATTTACAACTCGGCTGTAAACTCATACTGGAAAAAAATCTATGAAGCTACTGAGGAAATATGTTTCCAAATAAGAGAGAGTACTGCAGAAATAATAAACAGAAATTCTACTGCGAACCTACAAACCGACCTTCAAGACCAAAAAGCAATAGAAGAGGAATTAATTTACACTAAAGAAGATCCCGGGGTCGGGGGGAGGAAGGGATCATTACGGCATCTGTGAGGGGAGATGAAGGCATGAGCAGAGATCTTGGGAGTTGCTCCCCCCCTTATCAGATGGGGGTGGCGTCTGGAGATAGGGGCAAGGAGGAGACGGCACACTTGGATCACGTTTGTAAGGGACGGAGGAATTTAGCAGTGAGATCAAGGAAGAACTGCACCCCCCCTTTTAAAGCCCTGATGATGTTGGGTGAGCCCAACGAAAGCTCGGCTCATTAAATTTTTTACTATTTATTACTTTCCTCTTGGTGATCGATATTTATTGATTTTGTCATGGATTTACCCAAGAGTCGCATTTTTAGCTTTATAACTTGTCAATATGATAGAGCAGTTTTGCTCTTAGCTAGACGCTGGGAAAGGTTCACAGGCCGTATCTCGGCTTGTTATCGGAAGTTGGCCTTCCTGCATACTTGTATACGGGAGGACTTACCACCCAGATCATTAAGGAGGAGGTTTGTATTAGACTCAGTGGAATGCCAGCAAGCACTTCGACAGTACCAGCGCCGTACGCTCCGGGCACTCGTTAATGACCAACACAGATGGGTGGAGACTCTGAAGGGGTGGGCCCGCCACTACCGTGAGCGGTGTGGCCTGGAATTAACAGAACAGCATTTTCAGGTGCTTAGCCAGCACATCCGGTCTGTGGCTGAGAGGACCAACCGGCTAACCAACATGCGTCTTCAAAACAAGGTAAATGCCCTACGTGGGTTAAAAAGCAATGAGTTCACGGACAATTTGGTGCACATGTCCTCTAGAAAGTTGACATATTCTCAGCTCACCTTGCTGCAGCATGATGTAGGACATAACCTCATGGATGCACACCTATTGGATTTTATAGCAGCCTTAGAACCTGCCATGTATCACGGGGGTGTAGGGGAAGACTCCAGAAACTATAAAACAGCAAGTCACAGGGCTGCTTATGCAGCATAGGTATTACCAGACCCTATCCAGGGAGGAGTCTGTGGCCCTGGAACAACTCAGAAATGATGAGTCTATAGTCATATTACCAGCAGACAAAGGCAGGGCCACAGTGGTAATGGATAGGGTGCAGTATGTGGCCAAGGCATTAGAACTCCTTGAGGATACAACGGCTTATAGAGTAATTGATAAGGATCCCATGGTATCTATGGTAAATAAGATCAACAAGTCATTGAACAGCTTTAAGCGTGCCAAAAGAGTAGATGAGAACACCCTAAGGAGAATGCGGCCTAATGACTCAGCCCTCCCTAGGTTTGATGGACTCCCTAAAATCCATAAGGAGGGCACACCGCTTCGCCCTATCATCTCCTTTAGGGGTACGCCCATTTCAGGATTGGCGAAGTGGCTGAGTGAACGCATTTCCTACCTAGTGGAAGACAGCCCCACCACTATTAAATCGGCAGAGGAGTTCTTGGGTAAAATCCAGAACCTGAGGGTGGAGGAGGACGAGGTGATGGTATCGTTTGACGTCACCTCACTCTTTACCTCCATCCCTCGGGATCTTGCGATGGCGGTCCTTAAAGAACAGCTGAAGGTACGAGAGGACACACAGCGCCAGGACTCCCTGCGTGTGGAGGACTTGTTAAAACTCGTGGAATTTTGTCTGACCATGTACTTCACTTTTCAGGGTGTCGTATATGAACAGATAAAAGGCACCCCCATGGGCTCCCCTATATCCAGCGTGATAGCGGAGGCGGTTCTCCAACAGTTGGAACATGAGGCTATGTCCCAGTACCGTCGCAAGTTTTGGGCACGGTACGTGGACGACATGTTTGTCGTCATTAAACGAAGTGATAAAACCAACTTTATGGGAATACTGAACTCAGTCTATCCAGACATTAAGTTTACAGTGGAGGAGGAGAACCGGGGCTCGATAGCCTTCCTGGATGTATTACTCCAGTATTACATCAGATGGTTCTGTAAGCACGAAGGTATTGTTGTGGCTCCGTCTTGTGAGCCCCTCTTATCGGAGGAAGAAGGCTCCGAACATGAAGGAGAGGAGATGGCCAGGCCTCCCTCTCCAGGACCCTCCTCTCTGGCAATGCCTCAGGTGTCTCCCGACGGAGAAGAGATTGACCAGGAGCCGGGTGTTTCTGAGATTGGCCAGGAGCCAGGTGTTTCGGATAGTGATGAANGGACAAAGCTAAATCTCTGGCGAAGTAGTTTGCTGTGGATTGAATTTCAAACTGTGTGTATTGTTTTTTGTTTCTGTGTTCTCTGAGTAAAAGTTCTTGGCCGGCAGCTACGGAGCTGCTGCCAAGTTTCTTATCTGTGGCGTGGAGTGTGGAGAAGTTATTTAACCCTCGGCTGGCTGTTTGGGTGTGTGTGTCAGACAGGGACAGAACAGGTATATCGTAAGCCCACCCATATGGACCGAATCCTCCACTATAACAGTAACCACCCAGTAGCCCATAAGGTTGGTTGCATCAAAACGCTGTTTGGGCGTATACAGTCACACTGCAGCACGGTGAAATCTAGAATAGAAGAGAGGAAGCATTTGTACCGGGTCTTTCGGTTGAATGGATACCCGTTGGGTTTTGTGAGACGCTACAGTAGGACATCTGGACCCCGACGTGGCCATGAGGAGGAACCTCAAGGGCAGACCACACGCATCACCTTACCGTATATCAACAATGTCTCTGAGGCCACGGCTAGATTGTTGGCCCCCTATAACATCAAGGTGGCTCATAGACCAGACCAGACTTTGCAATCAAGGATCATGCGCCCCAAAGACCAACTCCCCACCGCAGAAAGATCAGCGGTGGTGTATAAAATCAGGTGCATGGACTGCCCACGTAATTACGTGGGCGAAACATCTAAGAGGTTGAAGACTCGCCTACACGAACATGAGTTGGCAGTTAAGAGGGGTGAGCAACATTCACAGATCTGGTCGCATATGGCTGAGAATGGCCACCGTTTTAATTTTGACCGAGTTCAGGTCCTAGCGAGTGATACCACCAAAGGGGGCCGACTATTGAAAGAGGCGTGGTTCTCTGGAAAGGACTCCATCAACCGACATGTGGATATGTGCTCGGCACAACAAACGTTAAGAACTTGGCACACAAACCAGCCCCCTAATCGCCAGAGAGGGTTGATGCATGGACTGTACCCAGATCGAGAGAGGAACGTGGCTACCGCTTTATTACACGACCGGATTGGCATGGACTTTGATACCCCCCCCCCATCAGCTATATCCCCTGGCCCTGTGAGGGGCCGACAACAACTTCCACAGACCTTAAAAATAGCTCCGGATAGTAAATTGAGTAAACACACTATGATGACTCGATCCCGTCAGAAGAGGGAAAGGGATTCCCGGTCTGCGAACGAGGATGGCTCCCGGGGTCGGGGGGAGGAAGGGATCGTTACGGCATCTGTGAGGGGAGATGAAGGCATGAGCAGAGATCTTGGGAGTTGCTCCCCCCCTTATCAGATGGGGGTGGCGTCTGGAGATAGGGGCAAGGAGGAGACGGCACACTTGGATCACGTTTGTAAGGGACGGAGGAATTTAGCAGTGAGATCAAGGAAGAACTGCACCCCCCCAGAGCATAGTGCCACAGACAGAATTCACTCCACCCCTGAAGTTAACGAGGAAAACATTTACGGTAAAATACGGAGAAGGTATGAAAAAACATCATGCATTGATGTAGGTAATGCATCCAGGATACAACACGAACAGCTGGGTCCAGTGACGCGTTCCAGAAGCCCGATACAGGCTGTTAACATCGTATAAAAGCTCTTTCCCAGTGACTACTTTTAAAGCCCTGATGATGTTGGGTGAGCCCAACGAAAGCTTGGCTCATTAAATTTTTTACTATTTATTACTTTCCTCTTGGTGATTAATATTTATTGATTTTGTCATGGATTTACCCAAGAGTCACATTTTTAGCTTTATAACTTGTCACTAAAGAAGATTCTATTTCATTTTACATACAACCTATTGAGACATCGAATGACCAAAAAATGATTGCAACTAAACCAGCTACAACTTCAAAACTAACAGAAATGGATTTGAAACTACAATTGGTTGAGAATTATGACAACTTTGATAATCAATTACTAAAAATTGTACATGATCGAGTGTCTTATTCAGCAGACAGGAGCCAGGCGTCAAAAACAGAGGATGGGAGGTTTTTTACTGACCCAAATGACATTGCAAGCAATAAAGGGAGATTTATCTTCTGAAACAGAGGCCTTGTTATGGAAACCTGCTTGGCATAAAAAGAAAGCTAGAATAAGACTTAAAAGAGAAACTTAAAATCTTATGTAAGGGATTAAAAAGGCTTTCAGAAATATGGATTGACTTAAGGTTTACGATTTAGAGTTGAAAATCAGTGATTATTAGAATATATATGTTAAATAGAGTAAGAATGTATTTTTTTGGAATAATATCTTTATTTGTATGAAAATTATTTTGTAATGGAATGAGAATAAGAAAATGGAAGAAGTTTTGTTTAGAGATTCGGATTGATTTAACAATTAATTGAGTGTGTTAAGTTAGTAAGATGATGCTTTGTGTAATAATATGTGTGTTTCTTTCCTTTCTTTTTTTTCTTTTAGACATGAACTATTTGGATGAGATTTAAAGTCTATCTAATGGGCGGAAATGTTTTGTTATAGAGATAGACGGACTGATGGATTGTATATGTATAGAGTAGAGTAATATTTTATTTTTAACCAGGATAATTATTTTGTAGTGGAAGAAGAAATAAGAGAGATTTGTGATAAAATCAATGATTTATGAGATTAAGAACCAGAATAGATCTGGATTTGTATTTTAGAAGGGATACCTGAAGTGATAATATGTTTATCTAAGATTAAATTGGACTATGGTAATTGTAAATTAATAAAGTTCAAAACAGGATTAGGATTTATAGAAATGACATGTAGAAATGGATTATTTTAAATATGTTATATTATTTGAGGGAAATAGAGAGGGAACATTTAATGTATTTACTCGAGGTATTATATGATTTTGTTTCTGGATGATTGATCACCCAACCACCACGGTGTGTCTTGAGCATTTTATTGTAAAAATTAAAAAACCAATAAAATTTATTAAAAAAAAAGTACTGGGTGTTAGGTACATTTGCCATGCCAGTGTAACAATTTGCATCTGGTCACAGGGGCATCTGAATAACACCAAATATTTATCATTCAGAGCTATTGTTCTCATTTTCTTACCTTGAAAAAAACAGGTTTTGAAGTATGAGAATAATGCTGAGATTTTTGTGATGAACATACTGTGTAAAGGCCTTCTCTATTTGCTCACTGTCACTGTCAGAAGCCATGAGGTCATCCACCACTGCTAAATTGTTTTGATTTGGAGGAAACAAGTCAGTATCTTCAAAAGAGTCTGGAAGGCCCTCCATAAACTTAATATTAGGAAATTTATTAAGCAATTCTTTGTATAGAGGTTGCCAACAGTTATAAAAACTGTTGGCAAAAACTGGAATTGGGGAGGGGGGGAGGGTCTGCCTAATAGAGGGCAATTCCATTAAGACTGTGTATGGGAGGGGTAGATATGGCGGGAGCAGAGGGCCATATCACACTAGGGGAGGGCGCACCCGCTGTTTACGAGCTGTGGTGCGCTCCGGCCCCCATGGCTCTTCTTGCAGCCTAGGGGGTTTAGGATCTCAGGGCCTGGGTTTTCGGCTGATGCTGTGTAACGCCAGGTCCACGGTTAATAAAGCCCCCCTCATTTATGATTTGGTATCGGAGGGGGAGGTGGACCTGGCGGGTATTACGGAGACCTGGCTGGGCCAAGAGGGGGAGGTGCCCCTCGTTGAAATGTGCCCGCCAGGCTACCGTGCATTTCACCAGCCGAGAGCCCAGGGTCAGGGTGGGGGGATGGCGGTTATTATTAAGGAAGGCCTGGATCCAAGGGAGACCACTGTGCCGCAGACTACCGGTTGTGAATCCCTAGGTGTGAAGTGGGGTCATGGGAGGCAGCAGGGCATGCTGATTGTATACCTGGCTCCCCGCTATGTATCAGCAGCCCTACCCGAGCTTCTCAATGTGATAGCCGAGATGGCGATTGAGACCCCCAGACTGTTAGTCATGGGAGATTTTAATCTGCCATCGTTAGGTGAAGCATCTGAGGTGGTTCGGGAGTTCATGGCCTCCATGACAGCCATGGACCTGACCCAATTAGTAGATGTCCCTACCCACACCGGAGGACACACACTGGACTTAGTTTTTGCCTCCGGCCAGTGGTTCAGTGATCATGGTTTAGGGGAAATAGTTGTTGAGCCCCTGTCATGGTCAGATCACTCTCTCCTTTGGCTGGCCTTTCCTACCGCTACGCCCCACCGCGGGGAGGTGGAACCAGAAGTGACAAAATGGTTCCGCCCCAGGTGCCTGATGGACCCTGAGAGGTTCCAGACGGAGCTTGGGCCAATACCTGAGACCTTGACCCGCGGCTCGACTGAGGACCTGGTGGCCGCCTGGAATGGTGCGGCCGCGGGGGCCCTGGACCGGGTCGTGCCTTTGCGGCCCCTCACCCGATGCCGGTCTACCTTGGCTCCTTGGTTCTCCGAGGAGCTGAGGGTGATGAA
>NW_015388859.1:92977-96251 GCF_001527695.2 Protobothrops mucrosquamatus
GGGCCTCCTTAGGGTGCCGTCGGCCAGACAATGCCGGCTGGCGACCCCCAGGGGGAGAGCCTTCTCTGTGGCAGCTCCTGCCCTCTGGAATGACCTACCCCCCGACCTACGTACAGTTGCGGACCTGCGCCTTTTTCGCCGAGCCCTGAAGGCCCATCTATTCCGTGCGGCCGGCCTGGCGTAGTTTGATTATGTTTTACTGGGGGTTTTGTATGGGGTACTTTTAGAGCAGGCCTGTTATTTAATTTGATTTTAGAACAGAAACTTGTGTATATTTATCGTGGTTTTTATTATCACCTGTTCACCGCCCTGAGTCCCGTAAGGGAGATAGGGCGGTATATAAATTCAATAAATAATAATAATAATAATAAAACCAATGTCAGGGCCCACTTCAAAACCTCATCCCAAGAAAGCAGGACTCTTGGAACAGTTTCTTTCCAAAAGGAACTTTTATTAGAAGCTGATAGCAGGCATGATAGGCAGGATCTGAGGGTTTCCCGCTCAGATCAATAGGTTAAAAGAGTCCCAAGCATAACCCCACCCCAATAGTTCATCCGGTCAGTTTGAATGGGCCAATCCCCAGGTGTTAAGTCTGCTGTGGGAAAGGAGCTGATAACGGGGTCCTTTCCCATGCTTGTGAAGATGTTGTTGGCACTTCGCACCTTCCCTTCCGTAGCGAGAGATAAGCCAGATGGCTGGAGGCACATTCCTTTCTCACCCCAAGGTAACATCAAGGGAGAGACAGTTCAAAGAGTAAGTATGTAGAAACAGCGGAAAGGATACATTGTAGCAAAGCAGAATAACATACCGCATAGCCTTCCCCCTCAGGAGAATGGCAGAACCCTCAGAAAGAAATGAATTAGGAAAGAAATGAGATAGATCCCCCCCCCCCAGGGAAAGAATGGGTTCTGACAACCACACAATGTTTTGAGGCATTTGAGATAATACAGACTCACCATGTTCTAACATTTGCTTTATAAAATAAGATTTTCCAGAATTGGACGGCCCACTTATAATACAAGAGAAAGGATGTACAAACTGTGCACTGTTTTTCATCATGCTTAATAACCATAAGGTAGTGTACAATAATCTTCAGTTTTGAGCAACCTTTTATTATATACCACTTTTAGAGTTTTTCTGAGCACCCGTATTTCCAGCACCTGCTGTTTCTTAATCCTAACAATACCTGGCTGTTCTACTTTGATCTCTTTCTTTTCCTCCTCCCCAGATAGACAATACTCATCAACCAAGTCTTTCAGGCTTTCAAAGTTGACCTTAACACAATTGGCGCTATTTAGCATAAGACCCTTCACTTTTAACACCGTCGCCCCATTTGACAAAGCATATCCGTATGTTTTGGGACCTGCTGCCACACACTCGGTGATTGACGTGTTTGGTGGAATCTCACTTGTCAGCTGCCCTAAATAATCACCTAAGGTCGGCGTCCACGCCCCCTCTCTGCTAATAAAAATGACAGAATCAGTGTCATGGTAGAGGCACCTGTCCCCCAACCGATCCAACACCCTGTATATTCTAGCTGGACATAAGCTGTTGTAAAACTGGCAATAAACACATTAGTACACGTTGACTTGGTAGGCTGATTTTTGGATGCTTTCCATGTGACAACAGCTGCTTCATCATCCAAAAATTCACACGAGGATACTTCATAATAGGGTACAAAAGATACTTGAATAATTCCTCAGGTTCTGTCGCCACAGATGTAGTCGATTGGTGCGCTGTCCGAATTTACCCCACAAGGAGTTTAAAAATGCTTAGCAATCTGTCTTTTAGCAGGATTGACTTCAATATGCTCATGGTGTAAGCATATCCCCTCCTTCTTTTCATACGAACATAGTGCTCTTTATCTTCTTCTGTTTTGCACCAGTCAGGATAACCACTGTCGTCCTGCTTTTGTATACGATGCATGTTAATATAACCAGAAAACAAAGTGTTTGTCTTTCTTTCAAAACACCAGACTTCATAGATCTCTGCAATTCTGTAGCCTTTCTCCACAGTGACATTCTGCTGTACAGTGCACCATGTTCCAGTTAGGGCTCTTTCTTCATCATTGTGAAGAGAAACAGTGATTTGCTACTTTTCTGGGCAGGTTGCACATAGACTAAACATTAATTTCTCCCTGATTTATGTGGCAGGACTGGAAAGTAGAGGCCCCTTGGTGGGTACACTTTAACTTTAGCAAGGCCAAAATACTGCTTTATATCACCAAAGTTTTGATAGATGATTTCTGGATGGCCAATCAGATACACCTTGTTCTTGTTCACAAAGGGCTATAAACTGGTGAAATCATAATATAAAATTTGTTCACCTGATTTTGGTTTATAGTACAGACATGTAGCATTTGTTCTACTGCCAAAAAAGCATCTCATGGGTTCAAAGGTGTTGGGAGATTACTCTCTGTTAGAAACTGTTTCAAAGCCACATCATTCTTCAACATGTCATTCCATTCATGTTCCCAGATGCTGCACACTACATAGCCTAAACTCTTGAGGTATTCTTCTTTCATCCTAGTGCATAAGTGCAGCACCCCGTAGGCAGTGGCGGGATTCAGCCAGTTCGCACTAGTTCAGCAGAACAGGTAGCTAAATTTTTGTTGCCCACGCCCAGAATGGGCTTCCAAAAGTGGCATCCACACAGAGAACTGGTTGTTCACATATTTGAATCCCACCACTGCCCGTATGTCAAATCAAGTAAGCTGTTGAAGTCATGGGCATTGTAGCATACTATATAGGACAACCATGAAAAAAACAACCATTAAATTCAAAGGCTGTGGGGATACCGTTTATGATAGCAAATCCATCCCAAAAGTAAATATGTACTTACTTTTCACCTCCTTGCAGAGGATGCTGAATATTGAGCTTCTCAGTATGTGCTATATACATCAGCCACTGTATAGTGCAAGCAGAATAACTTTTCTTGGTCTTCTGGTAATTGTCCAAAGGAGCTAGTGCGATGGTGTCCTTCAAAAACATGAAACGGTACTGAGCCATGCAAATAGATGCTAATATAACATACTGGAAGGGGTCAATGCATTGAATTTCACTCTCTTCAATAATCTCAGGACTTCCGGTGGGACGGCGCGCCGATGGCGGCTCTTTTCGGAGCCGTCCGCTTGGGAAGGCGTCAGAGCCAGCATGAACAGCGGTCAGCAGCTGTTCAGCGGCTTGGAACCTTGTGCCCCGGGAGAAGGGGTCGAGGTGAGTACTCCTGGATAGGAGTAGAGTCCCAAAAGCTCTCCCTTTATCTCGGGAGAGCG
>NW_015388859.1:97914-105646 GCF_001527695.2 Protobothrops mucrosquamatus
TACTAGTATTGACCTAAGGGGAAGTAGGATATATTAAAATAATAATAGATTAGTTATATGTATAACTGAGTTAATTATATTGAAATAATTTGAATTGTACAAATATGATTTTGTTTTGATTAATTGATGGCCTTGCCACCATGTAAAATAAAACCAATAAAAATTTTTGTTGAAAAAAAAAAAATAATAATCTCTCCACCCTTCCCTATCAAAAACTCCCATTCCGTCATTTGTATCACTTGTTCCCTAAACTGATTACAGACTTCTCTCATCTTAACATCTTGTTTGCAGTAGTAAGCAAGGTCTTTTTTGAGTTTAAACACTGTACCTTTATTAGCAGCATACCATTTCTCAAATTCTTCTCTCTCACTGGGCATCATGGTTTCAGGACTATAATACTTGGCATCTGGCAGTGGTCCCTCATAATCTTGCTTCTCTGCTGTGTTGAATAAATGAGGAAAATATCCCTTGGACCCCTGAAAACCCATATCACTGGGTAGTTTACTTAATTTCATGGGCAAAAAGGAAAGGCTATCGATAAATCGTATGTGAAAGACTGGTAGGGTTATGCATAACAATTTACCACCCTGAGTTAAGAGCTGAACCTTCACCTTTTCACAGATCAGCTGTCTGAGGATTAGGTATCTATCGTAGCTCTTGGTGTTGTGAGCTATAAATGTACATTGTTTAAATTTAGGTTGTACAAATGTTTTCACAAATTCCTCCAAGACAATTATTACCATACTATTCCCACTTCCTAACATCTCCATCATTTGAGTCATATAAAGGACTCAAATGTCTATACACCAATGCAGAGAGTATGAACAGCAAACAGGGTGAACTAGAAATTCAAGTAAATGAGGGCAGATATGATATTGTTGCCATTACGGAAACATGGTGGGATGAAACCCACAAATGGAATACACAGCTAGAGGGATTTAAATTATTTAAAAGAAACAGACCAAATAAAAGAGGAGGTGGAGTTGCTCTCTATATAAGAAATAACTACATCTCTACAGAAATAGAGCACAACAATGATGAAAACTGTCTTGAATGCATTTAGGTCAATATAAAAGGGGGGGAAATGACATTGCCATAGGTGTATACTATAGGCCACCCAACCAAACAGAGGAAATAGATGAACATTTTGCTCGTCAGTTAACTAAGGTATGTAGGAAGCACATCACAATAGTAATGGGGGACTTTAACTACCCTGACATCAACTGGGAGACAAACTCTGCACCAAGTGGAAGATCAAACAGATTCCTGAAAAACCTAACAGACAACTTTGTCTCCCAAAATGTAGAGAAGGGAACTAGGGGATTAGCGATATTGGATCTAATTCTCACTAACAGAGATGAAATGATAGAAGGTGTTGAAGCCACAGGAACCTTGGGGGAGGGGGAGTGATCATGCAATATTGGAATTCAACATTATGGAAGCACAAGCAATAGAACACAGTTAAACTAGAGTCTTGGACTTTAAGAGAGTTAATTTCAACAAACTTAGAGAGAGCTTGGGAAGGATTCCATGGATGAGAATCCTCAAGGGGAAAACAACTCAAGAAGCTTGGGAAATTTTGAAAAGTGAGGTTATAAAAGCCCAGTCTAGCACAATACCAATGAAGAAGAAAAATATCAGCTCTCAAAAGAAACCAGCATGGCTGCATAAAGAACTCTCTGATAAATTGAAAGACAAAAAGGACAAGTATAAAAAGTGGAAAGAGGGGCACATAACTAAGGCAGAATATCAGCAAATAGCCTAAGCCTGCAAAGATGAAGTGAGGAAAGCTAAGGTTCAAAATGAACTAAGGCTTGTGACAAAAGTCAAAAATAACAAAAAAGCTTCTTTCAACATGTAAAAAACAAGAAAAGGGTTAAGGAAATGATTGGTCCATTAGTGGGAGAAAGTGGCAAGAAGGTGACAAGCAACAGGGAGAAAGCAGAACTACTTAACTCGTTTTTTACATCCATCTTTACACAAAGGGAAAAAACAGTCCAACCTATCAAAAACAGTACCATAAAAAACAGATTAGAAACACAAGTTAAGATAGGCAAGAAAATGGTAAGTGAGCACCTGTCCACCCTAGACGAGTTCAAATCACCAGGAGCAGATGGATTACACCCCAAGGTTCTGAAGGAACTGGCAGATGTGATCTCAGAACCACTGAACTCTATCTTTCAAAGATCCGGGAGCACTGGGGAACTACCAGAGGACTGGAAAAGAGCTGATGTAGTTCCCATATTCAAAAAAGGGGAAAAAATGGATCCAGGAAACTACAGACCTATCAGCCTGACCTCAATACCTGGGAAGATTCTGGAAAAGATAAATCGAGCAACGAATCAGTGAACACCTAGAGGCAGACAAAGTCATTACCAAAAGCCAACATGGGTTTGTCAAAAACAGATCATGCCAGACAAATCTTATTGCATTCTTTGACCAGGTGACAAAACTAGTGGACCAGAGGAATGCTGTGGCTATAATTTACTTGGACTTTAGTAAGGCATTTGATAAAGTAGACCACAACCTACTACTTGATAAGATAGAAAAATGTGTGTTAGACAGCATCACCACCAGATGGATCCGTAGCTGGCTGACTGGCCGTACTCAGCGTGTGGTCCTCAATGGAACTGCATCTACATGGAGGGAAGTGAGTAGTGGGGTGCCCCAGGGCTCTGTTCTGGGCCCAGTGCTCTTCAAAATCTTCATCAATGATTTAGATGAGGGGATAGATGGAGAACTCATCAAATTTGCAGACGACACCAAGCTGGCAGGAATAGCCAACACTCCAGAAGATAGGCTTAAGATACAGAAGGATCTTGACAGAGTTGAACATTGGGCACTATCTAACAAAATGAAATTCAATGGTGAAAAAAGTAAGGTTCTACATTTAGGCAAGAAAAACCAAATGCACAGGTATACTATAGGTGCTACCTTGCTCAATAGTAGTAACTGTGAGAGGGATCTTGGAGTCCTAGTGGACAATCACTTAAATATGAGCCAGCAGTGTGCTGCAGCTGCCAAAAAGCCAACACAGTGCTAGGCTGCATTAACAGAGGGATAGAATCAAGATCACGTGAAGTGTTAATACCACTTTACAATGTCCTGGTAAGGCCACACTTGGAATACTACATCCAGCTTTGGTCACCATGATATAAACAAGATGTTGAGACTCTAGAAAGAGTACAGAGAAGAGCAACAAAGATGATTAGGGGACTGGAGGCTAAAACATATAAGGAACGGTTGCTGGAATTGGGTATGTCTACTCTAGATTAATGAAAAGAAGGATGAGGGGTGACATGATAGCAGTGTTCCAAAGTCTCAGGGGTTGCCACAAAGAAGAGGCAGTCAAGCTATTCTCCAAAGCACCTGAAGGCAGGACAAGAAGCAATGGATGGAAACTAACCAAAGAGAGAAGCAACCTAGAACGAAGGAGAAATTTCCTGACAGTTAGAACAATTAATCAGTGGAACAACCTGCCTCCAGAAGCTGTGAATGCTCCAACACTGGAGTTTTTAAGAAGAGACTGGACAGCCATTTGTCTGAAATGTTATAGGGTTTCCTGCCTGAGCAGGGGGTTTGATTGATTTGATTTTGATTTGATTTTATTAGATTTCTACCCCGCCCTTCTCAGGGCGGCTTACAGCCCATTAAAAACAAGTAAACAAATACAAAAAACATACCACATTTTAAAATCAATTAAAATAAAATATTGCAATAGGCCAATTAGTATCCTTTAAAACCAATAGAAAACTAATTAAAAGTAATACTTAGGCCAGTCCTGCCTGCTTAAAAAGCCACGTCTTGAGGGCGCGGCGGAAGGAGGGGNATCACCCGGATCTCTGGGGGGAGTTCATTCCAAAGGGTGGGGGCTCCCACCGAGAAGGCCCTCCCCCTGGGGGTCACCAGCCGGCACTGTCTGGCTGACGGCACCCTGAGGAGACCCTCTCTGTGGGAGCGTATCGGCCGGTGGGAGGTAATCTGAGGCAGCAGGCGGTCCCGAAGGTAACCAGGTCCGATGCCATGGACTAGATGACCTCCAATGTCCCTTCCAACTTTATATCATCATCATCATCATCATCCAGCATGTCCATGGCATAGACATAGTTTGGTATGTGTGTCCCTGTTTCTTGACAGCATTCAAAATCATACACGATGTATCTTTTTCCTAAATTTGGTTTAAAAAGCTTTTTCAGAAAACATAAATATCCATTCAGATTCCCTACTTTCTCATAACACTGTCCACACTTCAACTTCTTGTATTCTATGTGCGGAGCTGCGACATATTGTAAACGCCATACCTGGCACAAAATCCATTATCCTCACAATCAATTTTTCCTTCCTCTGCCAGCCGTACATGTCTTTCAAGACATGCCTTAGACCGGCAAAACAATTTGCACCTGTACTGAGATAGAAGACAAAACCTGCGCCAGAGTATGCAAATATTGAGTAACTCTCTTCTCTTTTTCATTGACATTCTTGAACCTTCATGTAACAAAAGCCTCCCATACATCATTACAAAGGGACAAAGATAGCTTTCCAATTGAAGCCTATATTGAAATGGCCTCACCGCTAAATGTTGTAAAGCTTTTTATTTACTTGTATTTATCACAGAATTGTTTAACTAAAGTATAAATACAACTATCCTGGGTTTTTTTTTAAAAAAAACTATCAACCATCCCTTGTGACTACCTTTCAGTGGCTGGTTCTGTGTCCTAGCTATTGCTTTTCTTTCTTTTCTTTCTTTTCTTTTTTTCTGTCTGTTCAACATCCGTCTCCCATCTTGCAACATCCACTTCCCACTTTCTTCTATTCTTGTTCCTACATCATTCTAAAGCTTGTGTTAAGCCATACAATTCACATGTTTGGGCTGACCACGTTAATGGCAGTCTCCCTGCTTAATGCATGCAATTCACAAGTCTGTGCAAACCAACTTAAAAGCAACTTTCCTGTTTCTTCCTTCTATTATCCATTCCTTCCCTTCCCTTCTGCCACTCTGGCCTAACTTCTTTCTTTTCTTCTTCAACAAGTACATCTGCTATCAACTTTACATGAGCCAACTCTTTCCCTCTACTATTAATCAATCCTCTTCGGTTCTCTTCTCCAAAAGTATTCAAGATTCCATAAACATACTTGGAGTCAGTGTATATATTCTCCTTCTCCCTTATTAACAACCTCAGAGCCTGCCATAAGGCATAAAATCCACAGGTTTGTGCTGACTAAGGGAGGGAAATTCTTCCAGCCTCTACTCACATTTTCTCCTCCCCATTTACTATCACATCTTCATTATGTCTCTTTTTTCCCCCCAACTACTTTGCTATGAACAAGTGGTCACCTCTTTTTGGCTTTCTGATTTAAAATTTCCCACACTTGATAAGAAATGCTAACCACCAAGACGTCCCCAAATGTCAATTTTAGGCAAAAATGCCACTGGCTGCCTCTTTTCCCCCACTTCTGGGTCAAAACCTCCTCCAAGCCATTCCTTTGTCCATATGTACAAACAAATTACCTAGTGAAGAGCCAACAAAGGAGCACTCACCAAACTCTGTTTGTATTTGTTAACATAAGCTCTTTTTCTAACAGTTTTGCATACAAATCTTTAGTCAAAACAACATAGCTATTTATAATCCTAAAAATTTTCTCAACTCCTTCTTTGTTTTAAACAAGGATTGAATTACAATTCCTTCAATTCTCTTAGATATTATTTTCTATCAATGTGTCCTGCACACAGACATAAAAACATAAAAAATAAAACAACAAAAAAACAACTCCACAAAAAGATAAACAAGCTTAATGAGATATTCTGAGTTACTGAAATAGTTTTATATCAAACTCTAGTATTGGTTTTAATATAAAGTTAGTCAAATTCCAATTTAATCAAATTCCATTCAGATGGAAACAAATTTCCATTAAATAGGTAAAACATTTACAAATCTAAGCAAAACAATTCAGAGTCATTTCTTTTGGTTGATGGATATATAGGTGTAACTAAACAATTTAAACTCAAAAATTTCCCCCCAAAAATTGTCCAATAATTACTGTCTCCTCTTTCGAGTAAAAAAAACGCAAGCTGAAACTGCAAAAGTGGGCATTAAATTTCACATCCACCCCACCTTTCTCAAACTGGAATTCTAAGCAGAGAAAAAAAATAGTTAAAACAAGCAGCCCCCCCCCCTCTTCTTTCTGTCTCTTTCGCTCTTAAAGCAACACAGCCAGTGAAAAAAAAGAGAGAGACAGGAGGGAAAAAAAGAAAAAGAAATTTTACAAAAATCTCATCACTAATGTTTGGAACGTGGCTCAAGATCCCAAAACAAACAAACTCACTTGGAATTCCAGCAACAAAGTTTTATTCAAAATAAAGCATTTGCAAAGGCTTGGTGGACTGAAACACACACAGGAGTTCAGCCACACCTTAAAGAGCTGTTTGACACATTTTTATCCTACCTCCGACACAGATTCCCCCCTCCCCTATCGCACTCAACGCCCCTTCCCTAATCATCCGATAAACTATCCGGACTGCCTAAAATCACTGTCCTTCCCGTGTTCCAGGAAGCCCCTTTGTCCATATCCTATCTTTCACCATCTTTTTGTTAGCACAGTTCGTCTCCTATAGTTATTTCGATATTTCCTCTGCTTGCAATTTCAGTTAGCTAGCAACTTCTGCTTTTTACATTTGTACCTGTCAATACTTAGATAAGATATATTTTATTATTTCTGATCTTCAGTTGGCTTCTGCTTCAACTCATTAGAAATTTCTGAATAATACTTTATTCCTTTCAATCCACCCTCTCTTTTCTTTATCCTTTCAGAAATTTATAGACAATTCAAAAATACACTTTGCATATATGGGTTACAGTTTATACTTATATGTTGGTAAGCAAGCCTAAGCTATAGTGATCCCAGTTATAAAGGGATTTACATCCACTCTGATAGTTCCTGTCCTACCTCTCTGGGATGTTGTTCTTCCTCCTCGTTATCCCTCAAACACATCATTTCCTCATTTTTATATGGTGAGGATTCTCCTAAAGGCATTCTTTTAGTAATGGCAGTTTCTATTAATCTCTGTACCAGTCCTCTTATACAGGGGATTATGCAGCAGCCCAAGGCTACTAAAACTCCAAAAACTGCAATAAAAGAAGTTATAAGTGGCACCAGTATATTCTTCGATTTCCCAAACCATGATTCCAATATTCCTGTTATTGAAGTGTCCACTCCAGAGTTGGTAGCCAATTCTTCAGATAAAGTAGTTAATCCTAGCAAAGCCCTAGTTATTGTTCCATCAGGAGCTGTGTTATTAGGAATGAAAGTACAGCATCCTTTTCTTCATCCCAATCCTCCTCTTCTTCATTAGACAGTCCTAAGAGGTCTTCAATTATAACTATATCACACTCTTCTACACAATTTCCATGAACTGGGGCACAATCTAGAAAGAGTACAGAGAAGAGCAACAAAGATGATTAGGGGACTGGAGGCTAAAACATATAAGGAACAGTTGCTGGAATTGGGTATGTCTAGTTTAACAAAGAGAAGGATGAGGGGGGACATGATAGCAGTGTTCCAATATCTCAGGGGCTGCCACAAAGAAGAGGGAGTCAAGCTATTTTCCAAAGCGCCTGAAGGCAGGACAAGGAGCAATGGGTGGAAGCTAACCAAAGAGAGAAGCAACCTAGAACTAAGGAGAAACTTCCTGACGGTTAGAACAATTAACCAGTGGAACAACCTGCCTCCAGAA
>NW_015388859.1:107166-110196 GCF_001527695.2 Protobothrops mucrosquamatus
TCAGCGAACACCTACAGGCAAACCAAGTCATTACTAAAAGCCAACACGGGTTTGTCAAAAACAGATCATGCCAGACAAACCTTATTGCATTCTTTGACCAAGTGACAAAATTAGTGGACCAGAGGAATGCTGTGGATATAATTTACTTGGACTTCAGTAAGGCATTTGACAAAGTAGATCACAACCTACTACTTGATAATATAGAAAAATGTGGGTTAGACAGCATCACCACCAGATGGATCCGTAGCTGGCTGACCGGCCGTACTCAGGGTGTGGTCCTGAATGGAACCACATCTACATGGAGGGAAGTGTGTAGTGGGGTGCCCCAGTGCTCTGTTCTGGGCCCAGTGCTCTTCAACATCTTCATCAGTGATGTGGACGAGGGGATAGATGGGGAACTCATCAAATTTGCAGACGACACCAAGCTGGCAGGAATAGCCAATACTCCAGAAGACAGGCTTAAGATACAGGAGGATCTGGACAGACTTGAACACTGGGCGCTATCTAACAAAATGAAATTCAATGGTGAAAAAAGTAAGGTTCTACATTTAGGCACGAAAAACCAAATGTATAGGTATAGTATAGGGGGTACCTTGCTCAATAGTAGTAACTGTGAGAGGGATCTCGGAGTCCTAGTGGACAATCATTTAAATATGAGCCAGCAGTGTGCTGTAGCTGCCAAAAAGCCAACACAGTGCTAGGCTGCATTAACAGAGGGATAGAATACCACTCTACAATGCCTCGGTAAGGCCACACTTGGAATACTGCATCCAGTTTTGGTCACCACGATGTAAACAAGATGTTGAGACTCTAGAAAGAGTACAGAGAAGAGCAACAAAGATGATTAGGGGACTGGAGGTTAAAACATATAAGGAAAGGTTGATGGAATTGGGTATGTCTAGTTTAATGAAGAGAAGGACGAGGGGGGACATGATAGCAGTGTTCCAATATCTCAGGGGCTTCCACAGAGAAGAGGGAGTCAAGCTATTTTCCAAAGCGCCTGACGGCAGGACAAGAAGCAACGGATGGAAACTAATCAAGGAGAGAAGCAACCTAGAACTAAGGAGAAACTTCCTGACAGAACAATTAACCAGTGGAACAACCTGCCTCCAGAAGCGGTGAATGCTCCAACACTGGAAGTTTTTAAGAAGAAACTGGACAGCCATTTGTCCGAAATGGTATAGGGTTACCTGCCTGAGCAGGGGGGTGGACTTGATGACCTCCAAGATCCCTTCCAACTTTATTATTATTATTATTATTATTATTATTATTATTATTATTATTATTATTATTATTATTATTATTATTATTATTATTATTATTATTATTATTATTATTATTATTATTAACATGTCATTAGTTTCATATTGTGGAATTTCCCACTTGAGGTAATTTAAAATGAACTTCAATGCATTGAAATAGCCTCACCATTAGATGTTATAGAGCATTTTATGTATTTGTCTACATATGATACTTATCATATAACCAACCATATATTAACCATATAAAAGTATCAACCATCCCTCCCCTAGCCATTCCTTTTGTCCGTATTTACAAACAAATTGCTTAGTAAAGAGCCAACAAAAGAGCACTCACCAAACTCTGCCTGAGTTTGTTTGCATACAAATCTTTATTCAAAACAACATAGCTCATTTATAATCCCAAAAATTTTCTCAACTCCTTCGTTTTAAACAAGGGTTGAATTACAATTCCTTCAATTCTCTTAGGTATTATTTTCTATCAGTGTGTCCTGCACACAGACATAAAAACATAAAAAAAACAAACAAAAAAGGAACACCACAAAATAAATAAATAAATAAACAATCTTAATAAGATATTGTGAGTTACTGAAATAGTTTTGTATCAACCTCTAGTATCAACTCTTTGCTTTTAATATAAATTTAGTCAAATTCCAATTTAATCAGATTCCATTCAGATGGAAACAAATTTCTATTAAGTAGGTTAAAACATTTACAGATCTAAACAAAACAATTCAGAGTCATTTCTATTGGTTGATGGATATATAGGTGTATTCAAGTTCTTCTCATATTTCATTTATTTTAAAAAAATAACCTTATTTCTTACTGCAAGAATGGGTATTAAATTTCACAACCACCCCGCCTTCCTCAAACCAGAATTCTAAGCAGAAAAAAAATAGTTAAAAAGATCAGACCCCCCTTTTCCTTTCTGTCTCTCTCGCTCTTAAAGCAACACAGCCAGTGAAAAACAAAGAGACAGGAAAAGAAGAAATTACACAAAAATCTCACCACTAACAAAATAGTTTTCTTCACATGCATTTTCCATTTCACTTTTACAGCAACAAAAAAAATCTGCAGTTTACTGTTTCTTTCACAGTCTGGGATGGGTTAGAAACTCACACACGCATAGACACAGACACAGGATCAGCATATCCACACATTCACTTCCATTCAAACTGCTTGTATAAACACTTTCACATACAGATATTTCATTTCATACTTTTTCTTGACAAACCAATAACTATTATTATACTTTCAAGGAGCTGTTCACAAGCCAATGAGCTCCTCCCCCCCCCCCATTTCCTTTGCTCTTAGAGCTTGCCTATTAACTTTCTTGCAAATGAGACATCCTGCCTGTTAAGTCCGGAGAATAATGGCGCTTGAGACGAAGCATTTCTAACAAGTCTTTATTCTCTGCTTCCATTCTACGAACAACCCGAGCAGAGGCACGCAGGCCTCTATTTATACCTTCTGATCCCCGGGCAAGTTCAACCAATCATGAGGCGGTCTTTTCCCACCTTGCGCATGTGCTCAAGGCCGGCGCCGCTCAGTCTGGTCCCGGGCAGCTTCTGCAAATGCCCGGGACTCTTGCAACGTCCCGAGCCTGCCTCTTGCAGGCTCAGGACACAACACCCCTTCCCCCTGGATGAAATAAGATTGCGCCCACATGGACGCCATCCTATTGATGGTAATATAATTAATAATGAGTTAATGTCACACAATGTATAAGGTGTGGGACTGTTCCTTTGAACCAGATCCAGTGGCCCCCAAC
>NW_015388860.1:0-5515 GCF_001527695.2 Protobothrops mucrosquamatus
GGAGAAACTTCCTGACAGTTAGAACAATTAACCAGTGGAACAACCTGCCTCCAGAAGCGGTGAATGCTCCAACACTGGAGGTTTTTAAGAAGAGACTGGACAGCCATTTGTCCAAAATGGTATAGGGTTTCCTGCCTGAGCAGGGGGTTGGACTAGATGACCTCCAAGGTCCCTTCCAACTTTACTATTATTATTATTATTAAAGATGGTAGTGCCCCCACACCAAAATGGAGAGTGATTTCATCAAAACTTTTCTGCTTTTCCCCAGCACAAGGGAGGGGGGGCATTCATGGACTCTTTAGATTCCCAACATTAAATAACAGAATAACAGAGTTGAAAGGGATCTTGGAAGTCTTCTAGTCCAACCCTTTGTTCAAGCAGGAGACCCTATACTATTTCAGGCAAATGGCTGTCCAGTCTCTTCTTAAAAGCCTTCAATGATGAAGCACCCACAACTTCTGGAAGCAAGCTGTTCCACTAGTTAACTGTTGTCACTGTCAGGAAATTTCTCCTTAGTTCCAGGTTGGTTCTCACTTTTTCTTTAATATTTAACATATTTGCAATTAGTAGAATGCTTTTGATTACTATATGTATGACTCTCTCAGTCCAACCGATTTCAGAGGAAAAATAAGTGAAAGAAGGTATGTTGGATATGTTTGTTTCCTTGAGTTATTTGTAATAATAATAATAAAGGCATGATACAAATAAATAAGTATTTTATTTGAATATTATGGATTGCCTCAATTAATAAATATGTGTTTCATGCGACAGCCAACCAACTCTTACTAGTTCCCAAATCTTTCTAGATGGTTCATCAAATCATGCTATGCTTATTTGTTTAAAGAATATTATCTGCTCTACCATAAATATTGCACATGAATACTGTGGAAAGTAGACAAACATTGACTCCCTGAATATCCAGCAATAAGGTGATGGCCTGGCTGAGATATTGTGGGTCACTATCACTAGAAACTATCACCGGCACTTCCAATAACTCACCCAGATTTACCCTATGGTAAGATGGGCAGCCAATACATTTAATAATAATATAATAATATAATATAATAACATAATAAATAACTGGAATATTTTTTTTGTAGCTGTGAGGTATAATTGATTTTCTATTGTTTTTCCAATTTTTCCAACTTCCTAGTCCCCTTGATAAGAGACAAGCTCTTGACAAGCTCTCAATTGTGAAGATTTTTCTGAACCTACACCTGAATTTTGATATCCTTTAGGATCCAACAAATGGCAATACCTGACCTTGTATTAAAGGATTCCAACCTGATCCATCGAGGCATAATGAAAAAAAAATCTATGCTGGAACTTTACTGTATCTAATCTAGCAATTTTGCTTCTACTATGGACAATCAGATGTAACATGAACGGAAAAACCTTGTCCTATTTTCCCCTCTGCAACCCTGTTGCCTCTGAAGAAATATAAAACACCCTGATGAATAGGGAGTGGTGGGATTCAGCTGGTTTACATTGGTTTGGCAGAACCGGTAGCTAAATTTTGCTGAGTTTGGAGAACCGGCTGAATGCACACTGCTTCTGGAAGTCCAGTCTAGGCCTTTGAGGCCTGGAGGAGGCCTCCTAGGCCTAGAACGGCCCACCAGAAGTGGATGGATGCCACTTCTGGAACTCCATTCTAGGCCTCGGAGGCCAAGAGAAAGCCTTCCAGGCCTAGAATGGCCTGCCAGAAGTGCATGGATGCCACTTTCGGAAATCCATTCTAGGCCTTGGAGGCCCAGTCCTGCATTCAATAAGAGAACCGGTTGTTCAAGTATTTGAACCACTGTGAATAGGGTATTTATAATCTCCATAAATTTGACAAATCTTTTAATGCTATTTAAGTTGATGGTTTTGACTATGTAGTGCATGAATAAGCACTTTCTTTTTTATGTTCTAATTACCTAACGTTCAGTTTCATTGGGTTTCTGTCCTTGGATTCTGTTATTTTTCCCCCATTCCTCTCAACTCTGTGCATATTGTTATCATTTTAACAATGTATATCAGAACAAGACAGAAGAGGAAGCATTATTGCTTTCAATCTGTCTGAAATAGGTGCCTTTCTTCTTGCCAGGGAACAGAGGAAACAATGTGACCTCAAAAGCATGTTTACAGACACTCCAGCGGCAGCTCAGTTCACGTGTTGCAGAATACCATACATAAAAAAAAACATGAATAGCATATTGACATGAAAAAGACTTGGAGAAGTGCACTTCCCAAAGTACGCATACTAGAAAATATACAAAAACCATAGAAGAAAGTGGGCAGATAGTGGGTTCTTTTAGCAAGTTCACAAAAAATTTCATGGATGGCAAATAAGTCCAAAAGAAGATCAGCAAATTAAATAGAAACAATATTTTGCAATTAAGTGGCATTTATTAATTCAGAGGAAGAGGAACAGTCTTTGAAAACTATTGATTGACTATAGCTGCCAGTTTTCAGAGACTGTATTATCAAAATCAGAACACTGCATTCTCTAAATATGTAGATTTACGTAGTAATGTATCAAGGACGCTTATATTTTCAGTATTCCATTATTTCATGTGGAGGTACAGGTCAATGTGCTTTCATTTTGTTTTAAAAAAGCACTGTTCAGGTAGTCCTTGACTTACAACTGTTCATTTAGTGACCATTCAAAGTCTGAATGCCACTGAAAAAAGTGACTTATGACCATTTTTCACACTTATGACCATTGCAGCATCCCCAGGGTCACATGATCAAAATTCAGCCACCTGCAACTGACTCATATTTATGACGGTTGCAGTGTAATGTGAGCACTTTTTGAGACCTTCTGACAAGCAAAGTCGATAGGGAAGTCAGATTCACTTAACAATTGTGTTACTAACTTAACAACTGCAGTGATTCACTGGACAACTGTCGGCAAGAATAGTGGTAAAATGAAGCAAAACTCACTTTCAAATGTTTCACTTAGCAACAGAAATGTTGGGCTCAGTTGTGGTTGTAAGCCGGGGGCTACCTGTATTATTTTTGTCATAGGAGAAATTGTATTGTGTTTGAATGTCAGAATAGATTAGCAGTGAGATTTTATACATAGGTTGGATATGAACAGGGAGTAGATATCTAAATCTGTGGCACCTATTAAAGCACAACATAGTATTTCTTAGCCCAAAATTCTTAGCTGGTGAAAGCAATGCTTCCGCAGAGTGTAGGATGCTACCACTTTCATTACCAAGCTAGATTGAAAGCTGAAGATCAATATATGTTTAGTAGAGAAGAAAGGGTCAATCTCTTAGATCATTTAGTTGCCTAGGAAACATCTGTAAGCTGTGCTGTGACAAATTGTGTGGTGGCATCAATACTCATGCAAGTTTGGAGAAGATCAGAAGGTTTAAAACAGTGACTTGTTTAATCATTTGTAGTGGCAGAGAAGAATAAATTATTTTGCTACTCTAGAAAGAGTTTCAAAAATGTATGATTTTGTAAAACCATTGTTGATAAAGTTGATAGGTGAAAAAAAAATAATGCAATAATAATAATAATAATAATAATAATAATAATAATAATAATAATAATAAATTGGAAGGGACCTTGGAGGTCATCTAGTCCAACCCCCTGCTCAGGCAGGAAACCCTATACCATTTCGGACAAATGGCTGTCCAGTTTCTTCTTAAAAACTTCCAGTGTTGGAGCATTCACCGCTTCTGGAGGCAGGTTGTTCCACTGGTTAATTGTTCTAACTGTCAGGAAGTTTCTCCTTAGTTCTAGGTTGCTTCTCNTGGTAAGGCCACACTTGGAATACTGCATCCAGTTTTGGTCACCGCGATGTAAAAAAGATGTTGAGACTTTGGAAAGAGTACAGAGAAGAGCAACAAAGATGATTAGGGGACTGGAGGCTAAAGCATATAAGGAACGGTTGCTGGAATTGGGTATGTCTAGTTTAATGAAGAGAAGGACGAGGGGGGACATGATAGCAGTATTCCAATATCTCAGGGGCTGCCACAAAGAAGAGGGAGTCAAGCTATTTTCCAAGGCGCCTGAAGGCAGGACAAGAAGCAACGGGTGGAAACTAACCAAGGAGAGAAGCAACCTAGAACTAAGGAGAAACTTCATGACAGTTAGAACAATTAACCAGTGGAACAACCTGCCTCCAGAAGCGGTGAATGCTCCAACACTGGAGGTTTTTAAGAAGAGACTGGACAGCCATTTGTCCGAAATGGTATAGGGTTTCCTTCCTGAGCAGGAGGTTGGATTAGATGACCTCCAAGGTCCCTTCCAACTTTACTATTATTATTATTAAAGATGGTAGTGCCCCCACACCAAAATGGAGAGTGATTTCATCAAAACTTTTCTGCTTTTCCCCAGCACAAGGGAGGGGGGGGCATTCATGGACTCTTTAGATTCCTAACATTAAATAACAGAATGACAGAGTTGAAAGGGATCTTGGAAGTCTTCTAGTCCAACCCTTTGTTCAAGCAGGAGACCCTATACTATTTCAGGCAAATGGCTGTCCAGTCTCTTCTTAAAAGCCTTCAATGATGAAGCACCCACAACTTCTGGAAGCAAGCTGTTCCACTAGTTAACTGTTGTCACTGTCAGGAAATTTCTCCTTAGTTCCAGGTTGGTTCTCGTTTTTTCTTTAATATTTAACATATTTGCAATTAGTAGAATGCTTGTGATTACTATATGTATGACTCTCTCAGTCCAACTCATTTCAGAGGAAAAATAAGTGAAAGAAGGTATGTTGTATATGTTTGTTTCCTTGAGTTATTTGTAATAATAATAATAAAGGCATGATACAAATAAATAAGTATTTTACTTGAATATTATGGATTGCCTCAATTAATAAATATGTGTTTCATGAGACCGCCAACCAACTCTTACTAGTTCCCAAATCTTTCTAGATGGTTCATCAAATCATGCTATGCTTATTTGTTTAAAGAATATTATCTGCTCTACCATAAATATTGCACATGAATACTGTGGAAAGCAGACACACATTGACTCCCTGACTACTTAGCAATAAGGTGATGGCCTGGCTGAGGTATTGTGGGTCACTATCACTAGAAACTATCACTGGCACTTCCAATAACTCGCCCAGATTTACCCTATGGTAAGATGGGCAGCCAATACATTTAATAATAATATAATAATATAATATAATAACATAATAAATAACTGGAGTAAAATTTTTGTAGCTGTGAGGTATAATTGATTTTCTATTGTTTTTCCAATTTTTGCAACTTCCTAGTCCCCTTGATAAGAGACAAGCTCTTGACAAGCTCTCAATTGTGAAGATTTTGCTGAACCTACACCTGAATTTTGATATTTATTTATTTATTTATTTATTATTTATTTATTATTTTAATTTGTATACCGCCCTTCTCCCATAGGACTCAGGGCGGTTCACAGCATATTAAAAACAAATAGTAAACACAAAATACAAAAAATTACAAAATACAAAAATACAGAAAATAAACCCCGATAAAAGCCAAATTAAAACCAAATATTACAAGCTGTGTTTCGAATTAAATACTTTTAAAAT
>NW_015388860.1:7200-22721 GCF_001527695.2 Protobothrops mucrosquamatus
CCTGCCAATACAGACTGCGTACGGTCGGTGAGGAAGGAGGAGAACCACCGCATAACGGTGCCTCCCACTCCTAACCCACCGAGACGCCGCAGCATGATACCGTGGTCTACAGTATCAAAAGCCGCTGAGAGGTCCAAAAGAACAAGGACAGAGGAATAACCTCTGTCCCGGGCCCTCCAGAGATCATTAACCAACGCGATCCTTTAGGATCCAACAAATGGCAATACCTGACCTTGTATTAAAGGATCCCAACCTGATCCATCGAGGCATAATGAAAAAAAAAATCTATGCTGGAACTTTACTGTATCTAATCTAGCAATTTTGCTTCTACTATGGACAATCAGATGTAACATGAACGGAAAAACCTTGTCCTATTTTTCCCTCTGCAACACTGTTGCCTCTGAACAAATATAAAACACCCTGATGAATAGGCAGTGGTGGGATTCAGCTGGTTTACACTGGTTTGGCAGAACCAGTAGCTAAATTTTGCTGAGTTTGGAGAACCGGCTGAATGCTCACGGCTTCCGGAAGTCCAGTCTAGGCCTTTGAGGCCTGGAGGAGGCCTCCCAGGCCTAGAACGGCCCAATGGAAGTGCATGGATGCCACTTCTGGAAGTCCATTCTAGGCCTCGGAGGCCAAGAGAAGGCCTTCCAGGCCTAGAATGGCCTGCCGGAAGTGCATGGATGCCACTTCCGGAAATCCATTCTAGGCCTTGCATTCAATAAGAGAACCGGTTGTTCAGGTATTTGAACCATTGTGAATAGGGTATTTATAATCTCCATAAATTTGACAAATCTTCTTTTAATGCTATTTAAGTTGATGGTTTTGACTATGTAGTGCATGAATAAGCACTTTGTTTTTTATGTTCTAATTACCTAACGTTCAGTTTCATTGGGTTTCTGTCCTTGGATTCTGTTATTTTTTCCCCCTTCCTCTCAACTCTGTGCATATTGTTATCATTTTAACAATGTATATCAGAACAAGATAGAAGAGGAAGCATTATTGCTTTCAATCTGTCTGAAATAGGTGCCTTTCTTCTTGCCAGGGAACAGAGGAAACAATGTGACCTCAAAAGCATGTTTACAGACACTCCAGCGGCAGCTCAGTTCACGTGTTGCAGAATACCATACATAAAAAAAAACATGAATAGCATATTGACATGAAAAAGACTTGGAGAAGTGCACTTCCCAAAGTACGCATACTAGAAAATATACAAAAACCATAGAAGAAAGTGGGCAGATAGTGGATTCTTTTAGCAAGTTCACAAATAAAATTTCATGGATGGCAAATAAGTCCAAAAGAAGATCAGCAAATTAAATAGAAACAATATTTTGCAATTAAGTGGCATTTATTAATTCAGAGGAAGAGGAACAGTCTTTGAAAACTATTGACTGACTATAGCTGCCAGTTTTCAGAGACTGTATTATTAAAATCAGAACACTGCATTCTCTAAATATGTAGACTTACGTAGTAATGTATCAAGGAAGCTTATAGTTTCAGTATTCCATTATTTCATGTGGAGGTACAGGTCAATGTGCTTTCATTTTGTTTTTAAAAAGCACTGTTCAGGTAGTCCTTGACTTACAAACGTTCATTTAGTGACCATTCAAAGTTGGAATGCCACTGAAAAAAGTGACTTATGACCATTTTTCACACTTATGACCATTGCAGCATCCCCAGGGTCACATGATCAAAATTCAGCCACCTGCAACTGACTCATATTTATGACGGTTGCAGTGTAATGTGAGCACTTTTTGAGACCTTCTGACAAGCAAAGTCGATAGGGAAGTCAGATTCACTTAACAATTGTGTTACTAACTTAACAACCGCAGTGATTCACTGGACAACTGTCGGCAAGAATACTGGTAAAATGAAGCAAAACTCACTTTCAAATGTTTCACTTAGCAACAGAAATGTTGGGCTCAGTTGTGGTTGTAAGACGGGGGCTACCTGTATTATTTTTGTCATAGGAGAAATTGTATTGTGTTTGAATGTCACAATAGATTAGCAGTGAGATTTTATACATAGGTTGGATATGAACAGGGAGTAGATATCTAAATCTGTGGCACCTATTAAAGCACAACATAGTATTTCTTAGCCCAAAATTCTTAGCTGGTGAAAGCAATGCTTCCACAGAGTGTAGGATGCTACCACTTTCATTACCAAGCTAGATTGAAAGCTGAAGATCAATATATGTTTAGTAGAGAAGAAGGGGTCAATCTCGTAGATCGTTTAGTTGCCTAGGAAACATCTGTAAGCTGTGCTGTGACAAATTGTGTGGTGGCATCAATACTCATGCAAGTTTGGAGAAGATCAGAAGGTTTAAAACAGTGACTTGTTTAATCATTTGTAGTGGCAGAGAAGAATAAATTATTTTGTTAGTCTAGAAAGAGTTTCAAAAATGTATGATTCTGTAAAACCATTGTTGATAAAGTTGATAGGTGAAAAAAATAATAATGCATTAATAATGATGATGATGATGATGATGATGATGATGATGATGATGATGATGATGATGATGATGATAAAGTTGGAAGGGACCTTGGAGGTCATCTAGTCCAACCCCCTGCTCAGGCAGGAAACCCTATACCATTTCAGACAAATGGCTGTCCAGTTTCTTCTTAAAAACTTCCAGGTTGGAGCATTCACTTCTGGAGGCAGATTGTTCCACTGGTTAATTGTTCTAACTGCCAGGAAATTTCTCCTTAGTTCTAGGTTGCTTCTCTCCTTGCTTAGTTTCCACCCGTTGCTTCTTGTCCTGCCTTCAGGCGCCTTGGAAAATAGCTTGACTCCCTCTTCTTTGTGGCAGCCTCTGAGATATTGGAACACTGCTATCATGTCCCCCCTCATCCTTCTCTTCATTAAACTAGACATACCCAATTCCAGTAACTGTTCCTTATATGTTTTAGCCTCCAGTCCCCTGATTATCTTTGTTGCTCTTCTCTGTACTCTTTCTAGAGTCTCAACATCTTTTTTACATCGTGGTGACCAAAACTGGATGCCGTATTCCAAGTGTGGCCTTACCAAGGCATTGTAAAGTGGTATTAACACTTCGGCACTAAAACTAAGAAAGGGAGACAATTACGTCGGATCGTGACACAACCGAAAAAACCGTTGACGTCGTGTGACGACCGAGTATAAATTTACTAACAGGTGATCCTGAGGCTCTAGGGAGAGTGTCAATGATGATAACTCGTTCCATGGGGGATATGATATGGACATCTATACGTTGTTTCGTAGGGACGTAGTCCAAATCCCAAAACCCAGAAGAGATGTATGAGTCTCTGAGCTTTTCTTGATTTGAATTAACATTCATTCCATTCCTGATTTATCCTTCCCCCCTCCCCCATCTGCCTTCTTTGAACTTGCACAGAACTTGTAATTTACGCCTGTTTGTTCAAGACACCTTTCCCCTTCTGGATTTATCCAGGTAATAAAAGTAGAAGATACAGTAGAATTGTGCCTGCATAGGCAGCATGCAAAAGATATTGTGGTCCACTAGGTTGTTGCTTACCTGAAAGAATTATGAACTTTCCATCTTTGCTTTCAATCTGTTCCTCAGTTTGCTGGTTAGTAGGAAAAGAACCATATATGAGATTTTACAGGAAGAAATTGTTCTTGGGATTTTGCAAGGACTGGAGTGAAGGATATACTCCCTCAAATTATTTTCTGAATTCACGTTGGTTGATGTGCATAATTTCTATTTTTCTATTTTGTATCTATCTGTTAACTTCCACCTCCCACCACTATTTTAAAACTTATGAACTTAAATGTTTTGGAAGTTCTTAAGACAAACTCTAAAATTTACTTACATGTCGTTGGTAATTATAATCATACATTTTTGTCTGTAAATATTATTATAAAGTACTGTTATACTAAAAAAAATATTATTATTCCAAAATATATGCTGGAATGGGAAATGAGAGAAATTGGTTTACTTAAGATTACTTTAGACTTAGTAGAATTCATAAGCTGGTACTCAGCAGCAGAATCCCAAAGGTGCTTTTTCAAGAAGCAACTGGACTTTCTTGTTTTTCTTTGAAAACATTTTGTTTCTCATTCAAGAAGATTTTTCAACTCTGATTGGATGGTAGGAATAGAAGGAGTTATATTTATATTCCTTGTTTTGTTTCCCCAATGTATAAAAACAACACTTCATAAAGCATGGTACAACATAGGAGAACAAATCCATCAGGATAAGATTCAGCAGTTCATCTGCATTTAAAAGACAAAAGCCACTCTTTTGAAGATAGCAAAGTCCACATTTTAATAGAGAGGACCACTGGTTTGAAAGAGGGGTCAAAGAGGCCATCTATGTCAAAATTAGACAGCCCTCTCTCAATAGAGGAGGAGAGATATGACATCATCTATTTCCAGTCTATAACACAGTCCTTTCAGCAGTTCCAAGAAAGTTCCACACCCATTTGCACTAGTCAGGTGACCCCGAGGACACAGATAAACCTCCAAGTGGCCTGAACGACTCTCTAAAAATGCAAATGACCAGCTGTCTGCAAGGAATATAAATCCTTCCATTACCCACCATCCAGTCAGAACTGAAGAAGCATCTTGGATGGAAAGCAAAGAAAAACAATAAAGTCCAATTGCCTCTTGAAAAAGCACCTTTGGGACAACCATGACCTGGATGACTGAGAATTTTCATAGACAATCAGCAGCAGAATGGGACAACTTGTTGCAGCAAACTCACAGCAACCAACTCACCACAGCTATCTTGCTACGGTCAATTTGCCACGGCCAATTTGCCATAGCCAAGCCGCCGTGGGATAATTTGCCATGGCCAACTTGTCACAAGACAATTCAACAATTCAATTCAATTTATTAAAATGATTAAAACATTATTTTAATTTTTGTCATTCACATTCATTTTGTCCCTTCTTTGGCTTCCTTTGTTTAATGATTCTACTCTACCATTTTTTCGATGTAATGCAATTCTTGTCCTGCAATGAATTGTCCTGAGGCAAGTTCGCCATGGCAAGTTGTCCCACAGCAAGTTGGCCATGGTAAATCACCATGGCGAGTTGTCTTAGACCCTTCAGCAGATAGCTTTCTATACTGTAATTGTGCTTTTAAGATTTGTGTCCTATCCCAAACAGCAGGGAAGCAAGATTCAGGGCTGGATTTAATAAGGGTTAGGATCAGTAGTGGGATTCAAATACCTGAACAATCAGTTCTCTGCATGGACACCACTTCTGGAAGTCTGTTCTAAGCCTGGGACGCCTCCCAGGCCCAGAATGGCCCACTGGAAATGCATGGATGCCACTTCCGGAAGTCCGTTCTGTGCCTGGGAGGACTCCCCAGCTCAAAAAGGACTTCCAGAAGTGGCGTCCATGCACTTCCGGCAGTCCATTTTGGGCCTTGTGAAAAAGGGCTAAGGCATCAGCCGGTTTGTCAAAGTCAACAAAAAAAATAGTTACCGGTTCTTCCGAACCAGTGCGAACCAGCTGAATCCCACCACTGGTTAGGATACAGAATCCTGGAAAGTGACTAAGCAAATCTCTTTCTTACTTTAAGAAGAACTTAGAATTTGATAAGATGTATTTCAGTGTGTTGCTTGAATCTCATATTCTCACAATGTAAAAATGAAAGGCTAATTATCCTCTTCCTGGATATACCTGACAGTGAAACTCTTCTTCTGCTAGTAAAGTTTTGGAACGCTCCCTTTTCTTTCTTGGCCTTTCTTACATCTTGTTTAGGCCAGAATTTAACTGTCTTTTTCACTGAGATAATTTGGGAAGAGAAACGGGGGTTGGAAGATTTCAGCCACCCCTCATCTTTTTATTGTTGATAGTATAATTGTTATTCACATGACTTTCCCATACTTAAAAAGCAAGGAAGAATGGTTCTCTCTTCTTTCCTTCTTTCCCATAGAAGGGAATTTTCTTGACCCAGTTTTCCAACAGGTTGGAATAAATAAATAAACATTGTGCAGAAAATAAAACTTCATATACTTCAGCTTGGTAGCTTTAAATTTTCATCAAAGAATACAACATTTCTGTAAAATCTTTATAATCTCATGCCACATTGGTTAGAAGTGAAGCTCAAATATACCAAATATACAAAAGTATGGAAACCTGTAACACTTTCACTTGTTTATGACATAATAATTGACATGTCACATTATTTTATTTTTATTTATTAAATTTATATGCTACCCATCTCACCACTAATAACAGCTTAAAAACAGTAAAAGTAAAAATATGAAAACTATTAAAAGTGAAAATTCATGATGATGCCATGTGCATTGTGACATCATCATGCAAATTATGCAAATTATAAAATTTGGAATTTCATAAGTGATGTGATGGAATGAAAAATGTGTTCTCATGTGTGGCTCCTTAGAGCTACTCAAAAGATACTAAGTATTTCTTCTTTCAACATATCCTCAATGCCCGCTTTCAGAACCATTTTGTTTTTTTCCAGAAAAAAACATGTATGAATTTGCCAACAGCCAGCCTATTATACAAGTTCAAGAAGCAAGTTTTATATTTATGAATTAGAAGCTCATAGGTTACTGGAATGAAGAAAGATTCTTGTAGAAGAATTCCATATACTATATTATGATGCATAAATTTTATTGGGAGAATGAGTATTGAATTCAAATAGTTTAGCCTTTTGTTTTTTAAACTCTTGAGAATACTAACCTTCTCAAGTGCCTGAAGGACAATTTATCTCTGTAAAGGCACTCAGGGTGAAAGGGCTATTGATTCTTATCTACAAAGTTTATTCAGAGAGTTAATTGAGGAAAGAATTATATATCCACTAAAGCAGAGATGTCAAACTGCCGGCTTGTGGGCTGATTGCATCATATGGAGGCCGCGCCCACCCCAGATCCAGCAATGCAAAAAAAGTCGTGATACGTCATGACAAGTCACGTGATGTGGCGAGTTTGACACCTGTGCACTAAAGCCACCCATTTGCTGCAGTCTCATGACATATCCAGATGTGGAGTCGTCTCACTGCTAGCAACTGCTAATTTGTTTAGTTCATGTTGTTACGCTATCCAGGGTGCACCACGAGGAGGCAAACTAGCTTCACACAAAAGGTACCAGACTTTGAACTACCACCTCAGCAATGGACAATCCTGAATAGGATTCACACCTTACACAGCAGTTGCCAAAACTCTCTATACAAATGGGGCATAGTATCCTCCCCTTGGTGTGAGTGCAGAGTCCCATATCAAACTGTATATCACATTGTGACTAGCTATAAGCTGAGGGCAGATATTGGCCACAGTATCTGATTTTTTAAAATATAAACCATGCTGTGCTTCAGTAGTTAGTTGGCCTAGACATTGGCATTTGAACATAGATCTTTTTAACATTTATATTTTATTATGTTTTACTAATCTTGGTGAAATGTTAATATAAGGTGACCAACCATCCTCCTTTAGGGAGGACAGTCCTCCTTTTGTAAGTTCTGTCCTCCCTCGAAAAGTGTCTTCCTACATGTCCTCCTTTTCGATATTTGAAGACTAATCTGCAGGGCTTTTTTTTCCCTCATAGAATGCTCAGAACGGCGTTCCGGCACCTTTTTTTGATAGTTTTTTTTTTCAACTTTTGCATGAGCTGTGCTACTCCCCCTATTGGCTTTCGAAAGCCAATAGGAATTGCTGCTGAGCGCGCCAAAACACCCGGCTGGCAAACTTTGCACATGCAAGTTGTCTGTATTATTGTTGCAATGAATAAAATGTTTCTTTTATTTACGATATTTTTTTCTTCAATTTATTTGTGTCCTCCTTTTCATTGTAAAAAAGTTGGTCACCTTAGTTAATATATATTGCTAGTCCATGTATGATACGCCATATGCTAAATAAATATCCAGATGCGGATATGAACCGGAAAATCCTTAGTGGTGAATGAGGTGCATACAGAAAAAGTATTCTGAGTCTGAAAATAAGGGAATTGAATAAAAACATTGAATAATATTCTTGATTATATTTCAACTAATCCAATAGTACGCATGTTAAATTGTTATTTGGAACTTTAATCATTTCACCTAGGATTTGATGTTACTTTAAGGATAGAAATCGTGTGGCCTTATTTATTTGTTTGTTTGTTTGTTTATTTATTTATTTATTTATTTCTAATTATATATAAGATTTTCTTATTCAGAGTCAGACCACTCTCCCTCATGCATTCTTTGACTATTTTGATCAAACATATTGTGTATGACAGAGCAGAACGATCCCTCCCTTTAGGAGTTATATATACTGATGGTGCAATGTATAGAAATACAAATATATATATAATTTACATAAAATTAATGAATAAATAAGAATTTTTATGTATTTATGATACAATTGTACTAGGTCTCCTGACTCTTGTTTATTTAACTATATAATCATGCACCAGGTTCCGACTGTATAATTTACACACACACACACACACACACACACACACACAAAGCCACCAAGTGAGAGATAAAAAAATACAATGAACTTCCTCTGTTGTTTATTATGAGACAAGTAACTTCTCCCATTTGATATCTATTAGGGAAACCTTGATTGCTGAAAACAATAATTTAACTGGAAAAAATGGTTCTATAAGCAACCTTTATACATTTTCTTGCCCAGGGAATGACACATAATCAGAATTCTTGCATAACCACAGTGGATTGTGCCAGCTTGGCCAATAGTTTATCATAAGATACTGTATTAAATTCCCTTAACGATTCATTCAGGAGCAGGTCTGAGATAAATGACTATCCTGTTTGGTTAGATGGATGCTGCGGAAGCATAGATTAGTGCTATAGATATTCTCTTCTAAATTATGTGTATTTCCTTTCTGTGGTTTTGCATGATTACATGAGCACTGAATGAAATTATTATGTCTTTGCAATTTTCATAGAACAAAGGACTGATTTGGTATCCAGTGTCCAGAAAGTCTCCTAGATATTATTTGAATTATAAGGTTTGATGCACTGATTTGAAAGAAATGTTTTCAGGTTGTGGTCCGTATTGAAACTGATTTCAATAATGATATTGATATTGAAACCATATTGATCTTACTCCTTTGTAATAACTTTTCTAAACAGGAAAAATAGATATATCTCTGTGTTTATTGTTATCAAAAATGTCAGTCTTTCATAAAAGAGCAGATCAAATTCTTCTTTCCACTTCTGTTTATCCATGTTGATATAACACCATCAGATAGTACCTAGGACCACATTTGCACTACAAGATCTGCTTTTGTATATTTATTAAGCTTATCAAAGTTCATTCAAACGGTAACCATGTTTCCTCTGAATGGATAAAATAGATAAACAAGTGGAAGAGCATCAAAGTCATTAACATGTACTTGCAAAAATCTCATATTTATTAGATTATTGTTAGATTCTTTTAGCTTCCCTTTTTTACTTTAAAAGCAATTCAGGTCAGCGAACATACAATATATAATATTCCTTCCTCCTCTTTTCCCCACAACAACAGGAAGTGAGTAGGGCTAAGACTCAGTGGCTGGCCCAAAGTCACCCAAATTATTTTTCATGCCTAAGACAGGAATAGAACTCACAGTCTCCTGGTTTCTAGGCCAGCACTTTGAACACTACCCCAAACTGGTATAGTGATTTAATAATCATGGCTGGCTAGGGAATTCTGGGGGGTTGAATTCCACAAATCTTAAAGTTGCCTAGGTTGGGACCCCTGATCTACACTATTCTAAATGCTGGACATCTACTCTTATGGAATAAATCAAAGTTTTTCCAGTAGGGCTACACTTATTTTAGTGATATAATTCAGCCTTTTGGTTTTTAAAATTTTGCTACTTAAAAATCATTTTTCCAATTTATCCAGTCCTTACCTTCCCATCATGACTATTAAAAAAGAGAGCCATTCACCTAGGATATAATGCATGAAATAAATATTAACTGTGATTTCTCCCCCCCCCCCTCAAATTGATGCTAAACACCTGTTTTGAATGAAAAGCCCATTTGCAGAAATGAGATTCATGGTAAAATTGTGCTTGGTGTCGATTTAGTTTTTTGAAAACATAAAATAAACTTTGTGATCATTTGTAATCACTTTGAAAAAAAAAGTTTCTGTCTCCATATTCTGCTATTCTAATCAAAATTATTGCTTTTAAACGTGACCAGTAAATAATAGGGATGGATTCATTTTTCTCCCCATTTCTTTATTAATAGCTGTGAACTCTTTTTGAACATTACAGATAAATTCCGTAAGAATTGTCATCAATAGAACTCTCAACAATTTCTTACCATGCATGTGAAAGAAATGGCTGACTTACTGTCTTACTCAGAAGTCCATTCAAAGAGAATTAAGAAAATATAATACGTCCAGCTCAAGTAATGTGATCTATAAAACTTTAGTTAATTATGCTTTCTTTAAAAATCAATGTGTGTTGTCACTTTAAATGAAATATGAAGGCAATAATCTGAGCCACCCCCAGACATGAAAAATAATTACTTTTTTATTTTGTTAAAATGTTACAACAATGCATTATAAATTTCTTAATCTGGCAGATTAACTGTGTTAGATTAATACCTGGTTACACTAATTGGATATCAGTAACAGTGCCATTAACGGATAGATCCCATTGCTTATGGAGCTGTCTTGCATGGCTAATCCAATTTGGAGCTTAGCATTAACTGTAGTCATGCTGAGATGAATGGATATTGGGAGAAGTACCTTTCCAGGAAAATAGTACGGTTCAATGATTCGATTGCCATTTAGTTCCTTCAGTAAATTCTGCCATTTATGACCTGAGCTTGGCAGTATAAAATGGAAATAATTGCAGGCAACCGAATCCTACTTCTAGTTTGAACTTAGCTACTGATTTCTCTAGAACATAAGAAAGATGGAACTGGGGCTCATAAATAATGGTACATTTTTATAGTTCTATATCTTTGTTCTTAGTTCTGTTTTAGACCTAAGCCTGAATTTGTTCTGATGAAGACTGCTTTTAAAATAAATTGGAACATATGCAGCCAGTGAAAGCCCAGCATGTAGCCAGCTTCCATTGTTTATCTGACCATTTTAGGATCATTTAAGGCAATATATACATAACATATTTTAGCTATAATACAGGTAGTCCTTGACTTACAATAGTTCATTTAGTGACCGAACTTACAACAGCACAGAAAAAAGTGACTTATGACTGGTTTTCACACTTACAACCATTGCAGCATCCCCATGATCATGTGATCAAAATTCAGATGCTTGGCAACTGACTCACATTTCTGATGGCTGCAATGTCACCTTTTGCAACCTTCTGACAAATCAAAGTCAATGGGAAAGCCAGACTCACTTAACAAATATGTTACTAACTTAACAACTGCAGTGATTCAGTTAACAACCATGGCAAGAAAGGTCGTAAACTGGGGCAAAATTCACTTAACAAATGTTTTGCTTAACAACAAAAATTTAGGGCTCAATTGTGGCCATAAATTGAGGACTACCTGTATTCCATTATGGGGGAAATGGGTTGTTCCAGGTTGTACATAAACACTGGATTAAAATGAACAAAATAGTTCACTTCATGTAATGTACTAAGCCATAATAAACTTTCTTATTGGATTATCAAAAAATAATGTAGCTGTTGTTGTTAATTTAACATGCTAAAACCATGCCTTAGTGTTAGCCATGCTTGAAAGCATGTTTAATTATTTCAGCTACTTCCACATTTTGCCCAAGCTTCAAATGATGCCCTTCAGGTAAACCCCTTTCCTTGGTGATATTATAGCTGCTATTAATAATGTCCAAAAATAGTTTAGTGTTCCCTAATTGACAGTTGATATAAGGAGCCTTACTATGTATTAACTGAATTGAGCTAGACTTGCATAAATCCTCTGGTTTTATCTATCAACGGTTCTTTCTCCCAGCAGCTTTTTATTACAGAATCAATGAGAAATAAATGATTTCATTTATCAGGTGAGCCACATGATAAACTGTTGGGAACTTTGCTTTGCTTCAAAAAAAAAAGTCCCACAAATATATGAAGCCTGCAGGAACAATATAATATAAAACAAAACCTGAACTTTTAGCACCAAGGCTACATCATCAACTTCTTTTAATATTCTTTGGTCATACATACTCTGTTCTTCCAACTAAACTTCCATCATCAGAACTTAATACTTCCCATCCACTGACTGTGCTTCTTAATTGAAGTAATATTGCAGGGAAATTCAGTTTTTCTTTAAAATATGTAAATAGCAATGAACTCCATTCATCTTCTCAAGCAATCAAGCGTTAATATTCTTTGCCAAACGTCTGTGTCAGAGCTCTGTAGATGTTTACAAAATAAACAGTTGAAAAATGATTTTATTCAAATTTTATTTTGGAACTCTGGTTCATCTTACTTTCAATAGGGGAAAGAATTTAGGGGGAAAAAGAAAACCTTCTACTAAACATTCAGCTTTGTTTAATATAGAGACATTCTTATGTTAATTCTTTAGTGCAGAACCACAACCACCCCTTTTTCTTCATATTGTGCAGCAAAAGGATTTGTTCCATTGGTTAAAAGAAACTCTTCAGCAATATTGCTTGTCATAGAAAGCTCAATAATTTCTTCTATGGGTATCCATCCCATTGAGAAACAATTCACACATTGAATCCAGCCAAAGAGTTGGTATATATATGACAAAATTTTTCAGAAGACTTGAGAATTTTTTTAAAAAAAAAATATTACTGATTAAAGTTACTCTAAACTGCCGGACTTATTCTTAATCTCTTTCTCCCTTCTCTCTAATCCCCTTCATTTAGAAACTACTGTGTGAAAAAAAGGATTATAAATATAAAAGAATGCCATGCCACGACATATTTTAGAGCTTGGAGGAAAAACTGCATGTTCCCATTCTAGCAAAAGCAGCATGAATACCACAAATTAAAACCAAATTATTTTACTATTTTTAATATTTTTTCCATTAGATACTTGAAGTCATTTTGCCATTAAGAAAACAAATGAAGTTATGAGAATTGATCGCTTCTACAGTTGTTTCATATAGAAGTTAATTTAGTTTGCACAATAAAAGTCTAGATAATCTGGCCTTGGTTATTAGAAAAACTTTTTTTTGTCCTGATAAACTATCGAATTAGTCAGGATTTACATTTTAATTTGATGAAGAATACTTATATGGTGGAGGAACATATTCCACTTTACTACATAGCTTGAGGCTCACTGGGGATGCAAATGTAATTGGATTAAGTCTCTTCTGGGGAAATAAATCAGGCAATGTTCATTCTACTCAAATCCAGTTGGGAAAAGACAGCTTTGAACGGATGATTGCATCTGGATGAAATAAAATATTTTTTTTTTAATAAATCTACAAGTTTGCATGTCTGTCCTTTCTGTATATCTCTGAAACATCCTACCAAACTCTTCACTTGACAGATCCTGATAATGTGATTTCTAATAAAGAAAACTATTTGTAGATCAGGGTTGAAAGGAGGGGTCTTTGTGCTCTCTGAGCTTGGATGCTCTCTTGCAGATGTTTCATTACCCAAATTAGGTAACATCATCACTGTCAGTAAAGAGTGGGCTTTGCTCTCATTTTATATACTAATGCAGTGGCTCCAAACCTTTTCTATACCCCACCCCCCTAGAACCCTTCAGATATATTCTTGCACCCCTTACAAAAGTTCGAAATAATGGCAATGAATTATGCATATACACTATAATTTTGAAAACCCAAGTTTTTGCATCCCCTGGAATATCATCTTGCACTCCTGGTTGGGAACCCCTGTACCAATGGCTTGCCCTGTTAGTATTAATGGGAATGGTCTTGGAGGTTCTTTAGTTGGGCTGTTTATTGTTATTTACTTCTTGATTTTTTGGTCTTTGTTAATCTTGGAGTTAATCTATGCTCATCTGGGTGATTACTGGTGTTTTGGTCTTTTTATTCCCTTTTGGCTTGTTGATTGTCTCTTTTGCACAGTATGTAGTATTGATGGCTAATTTGCCAGTGTGCCCGGCTTCTAGAAATTCTGTAGCATTTTTGGACTTGGCTTGGTTTGGGATGGCCACGGTTTCCCAGTTGAAATTATAGTTAAGTCATATGGACAGACCAACAGTTAAGAAGTAAACAATACTCCAATCAAGGAACTTTTCTGAGGAACATGCCTATACTCATTTATGTGCTTTATCTTTGGCTCCAGGATATGAAATATTGCCAAGTGTAGCCTTCTGATTGCCCTGACATTTGTCTTGGAAAAACTCCTGACTTCAGTGAAACAGTTCTGTAAGTTTCTTGCTGACTTGCTCTGTACTGTGTCTTGCTTCCTCTTCTTCTGTCATTTGGTATTATTTTTGGTTCACGGTGCTTTTACACATGCATCTTCTCTTATCTTTTACTACTATTCTTCACCTTCAACTACCCAAAGAGTTTCACTGAATCACAGAGTTAAAAGGGACCATTTAGTTGGCTATGGAAGGAGAAACTGGAATCAAATTTCCAATCTCTCTTCTGCAGCATGGCTCACCCTCTCCCTCCCCCCCCACGCCCCTAGTGCTTCTCTATCCATCACATTATCTTCCTCTTCATTTGTACTTCTTCTGCCATCCAGCCATCCTTCTCTCCAACACATACAGTGCTGGTCACAAAAACAGTCAATGTGGAGAAAAACAACTTTTCCCTTCTTCAGTTCTAAGCAATTAGTAACATTACAATAGTAATTACAGCAGTTGCCATTGTCCCCTTTCCTTAACTAGCCTTTCTGCTTCAATTGGCTGTTAACCAGATTATGTATGTCTTTGGGGGTATAGATTTGTGCATTTATGCATTTGGGGGCCTAGTAATATCAGCAAATACATGGTATGTTACAGCTACATCCTGAAGCTCACTGTCGGATGAAAAGTCACAGTTGAGGGTCAATTCATAGGAAAAAAAACTGATTAATATTCTAAAGTTTGATCAAGGTAAATGTCTATAGAGATTCTCAGTCACCCAGGTCATGGTTGTCCCAAAGGTGCATTTTCACGAGCAACTGGACTTTCTTTTTTCTCAATCAACAATCAACCAATGGAACAGACTACCTTCATATGTTGGTGGTGCTTAATCACTGGAGGCTTTCAAGAAGAGACTGGACTGCCTCCTGTCAGAAATGTTGTAGGAACTACTGCTTGGGCAGGGGGTTGGACTAGATGACCTACAAGGTACCTTCCAACTCAGGCTCAACCCTTCCAAGACCGAGTGGCTGTGGCTGCCGGCGCCTCGGCATAGTCAGCTGACTCCATCGCTGTCTATAGGGGGCGAAATTTTGGCCCCCTCAGAGAAGGCACGCAACTTGGGTGTCCTCCTGGATCCACGGCTGACACTGGAAGATCATTTGTCGGCCGTGACCAGGGGGGCGTTTTATCAGGTCCGCCTGATCCACCAGTTGCGTCCTTTTCTGGACCGGGACGCTTTGCGCACGGTCACTCAAGCTCTCGTCACCTCCCGCCTGGACTACTGCAATGCCCTCTACATGGGGCTCCCTTTGAGGAGCACCCGGAGACTTCAACTGGTCCAGAATGCGGCCGCGCGGGCGGTGTTGGGAGGGACTCGTCGCTCCC
>NW_015388860.1:22839-45086 GCF_001527695.2 Protobothrops mucrosquamatus
CACCCTCTGGAACGAACTACCCCCCGAGATCCGGATGATTCCGGATCTCCTTACTTTCCGCCGCGCCCTCAAGACATGGCTTTTCCAGCAAGCGGGCCTGACCTAAGGAGGATTTTATTTAGGGACGATTTTAAGTATAATTTTAATTGGAACACAGCCTCTAATATTTGGTTTTTAATTTGGTTTTAGAGGGGTTTTTTATTTTTTATTGATATTTGTATCTGTTTTAATATGCTGTGCACCGCCCTGAGTCCTGCGGGAGAAGGGCGGTATAGAAATTAAATTAATAATAATAATAATAATTAATAATAATATTATTCTATTCTATTCTTTAAAGATGTTTCGCTTCTCATCCAAGAAGCTTCTTCAGCTCAGAGCTGAAAAAACTTCTTGGATGAGATGTGAAATGTCTTCAAAGAGAAAAAAGAGAGGCCAGTTGCCTCGTGAAAAAGCATCTTTGGGATTTGGTCAAGGTATATTCCCTTCACCTTGATGTTTCATAAGCCAGGATGGACACAAGGTCACATCATAGTATCGAGAAGCTCACTTACTTTGCACATCTTACTAATACAGTGGCATCCTAAACAACTCCGCGTACATTCCGCCGGCAGCTACTTCTGCTTCGAGCCATTTTCTCTCTTTATTATGCTTTCATCCATTTGAATCAGTTTTTCAAGGGAATCTGGCAATTTTTTTTAATGCTTGCGTAATTTTAAGTCAGTAGAAAACTCAAGTCTATGTTAGAAATTCTAATGGTAGATAATATAATTAATGAACAAATTAAAACATTTTTCCCTGAAAATTGCTTGTCTGTGTTGCAGATATATTCAACTTCCAATATTTGTAGCTTAGGGTTGAAACGAGGAGTCCTTGGTGCTCTCTGAGATTGGTTGTTTTCTTGCAGACCTTTCATTACCAAACTAGGTAACATCCTCAGTGCTAATGGAATCTGAGTGGGCAGAGAGTTGTTGGAATGGGCCAACTTCTAAAAGGTATTCCTGCACCAATCTGAGACTTACTCAGATTTCCCTAAGCAATGTGCTCAGATTAAAGAAGCTGCTTGGATGGGCAGCAAAACATCCAAAATCAGCAAAAGAAATAAGTCCAGTTGCCCCGACTCCACCAGATAAGTTTAGCTGGATGACTTATCACTTGTCAGTCAATCTTCATTGACATGTTTCTGCCATGTTTGTGGCCCAAGCAGAATTTCAGCAAAATGTTTGGCGAAGGGGTATTTTTGGTGTTTGCTTTACAAACTTTTCAGATGGCAAAAAGGCTTTAACCTGTTGCAGTGAGAATTATTCGGGTTTATTATTAGTTATAAGGTCAGCAGTGTCCTTAAAATTTAAAGCAAGAACTGAATGTATGAAGCAATAACTCTTGGTTTGGCAGCACTTCCTGGAATGTCCATGTGAATTTGTGACCTTGCTTAGTCACAAGAACATTCCTGGCAGTGCTTCTGCCTGAAACTCAGGAGGTTGATTGATGCAAGAAAAGGTTGAGAAGGGAATCTTTTGGGGGTTGATTATACTGAAGTTGCACTGTATGCCTTGAATATTGTAAAGGCAAAAGACAAAAATTTAATGGAATCCTAAATGTCAGTAAGATTGAATGCCACTTGCAATGGAGACTTCCCTCCTAGACTTCCAAATATAAAACGACAGATTCTATTAAAATTTACTTTTTTTCCTCTCTTAAAAATGGAATATGTGTGAAATGTATGTTTGTAACCTGTTGGAATGGCTGCATCAAAACTGAGCTGAATAAAACTGACAGCCAGTTGAAGCACATTATCAGGCTTTCCAACCTATCTATTTTCTTCACCCATGCAAAAATTCCTGAAATGTCTTTAGCTGACATTATACAACTCTTTACCGAGATATATCTATACATACTATAAAATTCAATCTTTATAGAGATTACATGCTATAAAATTCAACTTCTGTGATGTAACCAATGAAAAATAACTATCTACCGCTATAATTTGAAGTAGTGCTGGGCTGATAGCTCATATGAAAGTCATCCTTTTTTTCAAGTATACCTCTGGGATCAATCCCATAACATAGTGCTTTATCTATTTTACTCTGTTTTCTGGAAGAAACTCAGCTATTTAAAATAGCTAAGCTGCAGTCTGAAGTAACAGCAAGGCTCTTTTTCCTGTGAAGGAAAGCAAAGGGTTAAACCAAATGTAATAAAGTGGGGAGGGGATAATAAAGGAATAATAAAAGCTGGAAGGAACCTGAAAAGTCATTTGGTCCAGCCCCTTGTTCAATGATGAAGCTTCTAGGGCACTTCTGATTGATAACCATCTAGCGACTACTTCAAAACTTCCCCTTAAGATCTGATCTCTCTCTGCAGAAAAAAAATTACTGAATAAACATTAATTTTCTTTACAAATGGAAATAATTATTGTTTCATGAGGACATGATCAGAAAGATCAGAAAGCAAGCAGGAATATTGCTTTAAAAAAGATAATTTCCCTCTTAAGAAAGAAGACACTTTCATTGTTCCTAATCAATTCTCACTGCTCTGAAAAAGTATTAAAGGGCTTACTTCTTTTCCTAGTGGATAGTAAATTTCCTTCTTGCCTTATGCTGAGCATAGGAAATTGCTTCACTAGATAGGACCAGATCATTCCTTTGAGAGTTTCACCCAGATCATTCCTCTGAGAGTTTCCTGTAGTGGACATGAGGGCTAAAAGCATAGAGAACTGGAGAGTTGACTTGGAGAAGGAATGCAAAGGCTGTTAACAAAACATGAATTAAGTCTGGGAAGATCAGAAACTTAAAGTTGCCTTGCTTTGACTCTCTTTCGTATAAGAGGAGACAACCTCCTGTCAGATTTTAAGATTCTAATCTATTAGTATCGTGTAGCCTATATCGATAGAGTAGACATTCAGTAGTTCCTCCTGTTTTCTTGATCTGGCCTATCTTGGGACAAGACCAGAAGCAGAGCAGCTGAAATCAGATGATGATGATGATGATGATGATGATGGTGGTGGTGGTGGTGGTAGTGGTGGTGGTGGTGGTGGTGGTGGTAGTAATAGTAGTAGTAGTAGATTATTATTATTATTATTATTATTATTATTATTATTATTATTATTATTATTATTATTATTATTATTATTATTATTATTATTATTATTAGTTGGAAGGGACCTTGGAGGTCATCAAGTCCAACCCCCTGCTCAGGCAGGAAACCCTATACCATTTCGGACAAATGGCTGTCCAGTTTCTTCTTAAAAACCTCCAGTGTTGGAGCATTCACCACTTCTGGAGGCAGGTTGTTCCACTGATTAACTGTTCTAACTGTCAGGAAGTTTCTCCTTAGTTCTAGGTTGTTTCTCTCCTTGATTAGTTTCCACCCGTTGCTTCTTGTCCTGCCTTCAGGCGCTTTGGAGAATAGATAAGTTTGTTATCTATTGGAAAATAGATAAGTTTGTTATGAAAACACAGCGCAGATGCCAAGAAACAAAGGGCTCAAAGTCCAATGCCATGTAAGGAGATGGGAGAAAAGCATGTAAAATTTAAACCTTGAGTTGTTATATACAGACTAGATAGAAGACTAGATTGCTAGAATCTGCAGCAGATGTCCTTGTTGAGACTTCTTGTGTCTGCAGTAAAAGCTAGTTATGTATATGAGTCTTGTCCTTGACTCTTAGTTCTTGAGTGCTGATTGAGTTTTTACAGAGATATTTATTGCCATGCCCTAGAAAAATCTCCATCAAAGACAGTATCACTAGGGTCCTGTTAGTGGTTTATAAGAGCTAGCTTTTAAAAAAGTGGGGGGGGGGAGGAGAAATCTGCATTTTTTCCCCACAACACTCAGCTCAAAGCAATGGCAAATTATTTTCCAAAATGCAAGCAAAGTCCACTGTGTACTCATTTACATGTATAATGGTTTAGTTTTTGAATGCTGCTCAGCTTTATTCATAAAACTAAGGCCTCTTGCTGTTTTTTTGCATCATACCAGAGATTTCTAGAGAACATGAAGTGCCATCTGGCAGCCATTCATTGATATAAGGTCAAATTGAGTGTTCAGTACTAAAATGGGCTTTTACTTCGATATTGGCCACGTTGCGTGTTCAATATCTTTCTTCTTGGTGATGGAGTAGAATTTGGTTCCTTGTGTGCCTTTTCCCAGGGCAGCTTTTTAGATTAATATCAGCTCATTGTGCTTCATCAATATTTCTGCTCTGTCTTCAGGAAGCTTTGATTACAAAGGTAAGTAACAACCATAAGATATAGAGAAATATCAATTTGAAACCAGCCAGGTGTGTTTCGTGCCAATTTTCACTGAAAACTATATGCTGCAAGAAGATTAGATATTCTCTAGGGAAATATAACCTTACAATGTTATCTGAGGAGAGCAAAATTGAAACTTAAGGAAAATATTTAATCAGAAAAAAAACAAAACAAAAAGGTGATTTTTTTTAAATTTGGGTTTCATATTTATTTTTAATTTCTCTGGAAAATTAACTTTGAAGAGAAACACTTTCTATCAAGAATGCTGTGTTCAATCCAAATGTAAACAAGTGAATGTTTCATAGATGGAGAAAATAGAGGAAATATCTAATTGATATGATCTCCCTTCCTTCCGCCACGCCCTTAAGACATGGTTATTCCAGCTTGCGGGACTGGCCTAGGGGAAAATTTTTAGAGGGGTTTTAAAATAATTTTAATTAGACCAATTATTAATATTTGCCTTTTAATTAAGTTTTAAATTCGTAGTTTGATATTTTGTATTTTAACTGGTTGTTAGCCGCCCTGAGTCCGTAAGGAGAAGGGCGGGATATAAATAGAAATAAATAAATAAATAAATAAAACGTTGGTGCAGGACAGATTAGTTTGCAACAATCTAGATCAGAGGTTCTCAGCCTGGGATCTATGGAACCCTGAGGGCCACGATGTTGTCACGGGGGGTGGTCTGTGAAGGCTTGAAGAAATGTTAAGATTTAAACATAAAACTTAAATTTAAGTTTTGGTGGTCTGTGGCCATAAAAGGTATTTAAAGGGGGTCCATGGTGAAGAAAAGGTTGAGAATCACGATCTAAGCCATCTTTTCTAAACCTGTGCATTGCAAATGTATCTAGATTAAATTCTGAGCAGAAATTCTAAAAACATGTTAGAATTTTTTAAATTTCTGAAGGCCAAGGATTTTGCATAGCTGATTTAAACAAATAGTTTGGCTTTAGAATGGAGATTTCAAATGTTACATATCACTATGGGACAGAGATATGTCACAGAACTTCTGACATATTCAAAATCGGTTTACTCCAAGACAATACATGTATGGATGGATGCATACACACACTTTCATATACAGGAGGTTCTCGACTTGCACCCATTCATTTAATGAACGCACTGAAGAAAAGTGACTTATGACCATTTTTCCTCTTATGACTGTTGTAACATCCCCATGAAAAATTCATCAACATTCAGATGTTTGGCAACTGGTTCATATGTATGATGGTTGCAGTGTCCGGGGGTCATGTGAATTAACTTTTGTGACCTTCTGACAAGTAAAGTCAATGGGGAAGCCAGATTCACTTAACAGCTGTGCTACTAACTTAACAATTGGAGTGATTCACTTAACTATTCTGGCAACAAAGGTCATAAAATGGGGAAAAACTCACTTAACTGTCTTGGTTAGCAACAAAAAATTTGGGCTCAATTGTGATTGTAAGTTGAGGACTACCTGTACTAGGGGGGACATGATAGCAGCATTCCAGTATTTGAGGGGCTGCCACAAAGAGGAGAGAGTCAACTTATTTTCCAAAGCACCAGGGGGACAGGACAAGAAACAATGGATAGAAACTAATCAAGGAGAGAAGCAACCTGAAATTAAGGCAAAACTTCCTAACAGTGAGAAAAATTAACCAGTGGAACAGCTTGCATTCAGAAGTTGTGGGTGCTTCATCAATGGAGGCTTTTAAGAAGAGACTAGACAGCCACTTCTCTGGAATGGTATAGAGCAGTGATGGTGAACCTTTTAGAGAGTGCCCCAAAACTGCCCCACCTCTGTCCCGCCCCGCCCACCCCCACTCTGTCCCCCCGCCCCACCCACCCACAGGGCCACTCACTGCCTCCATGGTCCACCGCAGATCGCCCAGGTGGCCACGCCCTCCGCCCATGCCCCACAGCATCAACTGTGCGCAATGGGGCGCGAGTGCAGAGTCTTGTCCCCACTGCCTGGCTGCCATGTCCTTGGCTGCACTGCTCCGCATGGGCTGCAACTGGGGCAACTCTTTTCATACGGGGCTGCTGGTGAGGAGGGGGAGGTGGGGCTGGGACGACGGCACGCGTGCCCACAGAGAGGTTCACCACCACTGGTATGGAGTCTCCTGCTTGAGTTGGGGGTTGGATTAGAAGACCTCCAAGGTCCCTTCCAGCTTGCTTGAACATATACCTTATCAGTTTTTGGTTGGGTGAAATAGTTGAAGAATCTATATGGTTTATTTTTGCAAAAATAAAATACTGTTTGGCAAACCTATGAATTTTGCAGACCTATTGAGCCTGCAGACTCACATGAAAATACCACACATCTTATATATGCATAAAATATGTCCACACGATCTGTCTAGAACTGTTGCTATGGAGGCATCGAAGGCATTGTGGCCAACATGTTAGTACAACTTCAGTGATTCTAGATATAGAAAATCTTTATCCTTGCAGACAAAACAGTGTGTACATCAAAGAGAATCTTTGCATTGAAGTGGACTCTCTACTGATTTTACTTACACAGCTTTGTCAGGCAGTAGCAGTTTTGACAGCTTCCACTGAAAATTATGTCTGATTTTTTTTTATCCTTTGTAATGTAGAAGAAAGAAGAGCTTGTTCCTTGATTTTAATCTCTAAACAAAGAGGGGGGGGGGAAAGACCTCAACATATAATTTTTAAAAGAAAAGTACAGGGAAACAAAGAAAAAATCTAAAAGAGGAACAAAAGGAAAAATAAACCTTTAGATAAAGATAACAGAGTTGGAAGGGATCTTAAAGGTCTTCTAGTCCTGCTCAGGCAGGAAACTCTATACCAGTGGTGGCGAACCTATGGCACATGTGCCAGAGACAGCACTCAGAGCCCTCTCTGTGGGCACACGCGCCATGCCCCGGAGATGGCAACCATCCCTCTTCAACCAACCGCCCACTAACTCGCCGAGGTCCCACATGGCTGGATGCATCCTAGCACCCATGCACTCGCTGGCCTCTGTGTACAGGGGCCGATGGTGTCAGGTAGCAGCCATCCCGGCCCCTGCCTCACCTTGCCCTATGACAATGGCATCCCCGCCCTGCCTCGCCTTGCCTCACCTCACCCCATAGGACGAGCCTCCTGCCCATCACCCCACCTGCCAGAGACCCGCTGGATCTCCCCCAACCCTGGCGGGCCCCCACAGGCATCCCTCCCCATGAGCAACATCAAGGTGATCACGCCCACCTTGGCCACACCCACCCAATCTGCCATGACCACCACAGCCACACCCACCCAGTGGGCCATGCCCACCTGGCACCCGGCAATAAATAAGTGGGGTTTGGGTTGCATTTTGGGCACTCGGTCTCTAAAAGGTTTGCCAGCACTGCTCTATACCATTTCAGACAAGTGGTTATCCAATCTCTTCTTAAAAACTTCCAATGTTGGAGTATCCACAACTTCTGGAGGCAAGTCATTCCATATGTACAATAGAACCACAATTTTCAACAATTGAAACTTGAGCATGCAGTGTAATAGTGACTGGATTTTCTGTGACATCAGTAAAAGTCCAGTTGATATACAAAAAGTGAATGAATGTCTTTTAAATTAAGTATACTAGACTCTTTCCACTGGAGTAAAACAATCCTCTTAGCCAGTGGTCCCTAAACTTTCCACCTTGGTGGCTCAGCCTGGTGCAGGGAGGCATGTGAGTGGCAGGCACATGCATGCATGCCCAGCTCCATTGGTGCAAGGGGCAGGCACGTATACCCACTCGTGCAAATGGAACTTCACATGTGAGCAGAGGGTGCTTGTGCTTGCATATGAAACTCACTTGCACTAGCCAAGGGCTCTTGAGCAGAGGGCGCTTGCACTTGCATGTGAAGCTCCACTCACGTGAGCGGAGAATGCTCACACGTGAAGCTCCATTTGCGCAAATGGAGCTTTGTATATGCATGCCCTCGGCTCACACAAGTGGAGTTTCACACACGAGTGCAAGGGCCCACCGCTCGCACAAGTGGAGCTTCACATTCATGTGTTTGATTGCCGCTCATGCTAGTGGAGCTTCTCATGGCCTGATTTCGAACATGCCGAAGCCCAGTAGTGGGCTGCACCCCTAGGGTTGGAGACCCCTGCTCTTAGCTGTAGTTTAACCTCTTTACTGAGTGGCTGACCAGTTATCTAAGCACCCAGGCACTCTCAAAATCACTTTTTCCCTTTGAAATCTGGGTCTGTGCACACCCACATTGTCCAAATAAGTTTTTTAAATTAAATAAAATCAGAAATGCAATAAAATAATCTTCCCTAACAGTAACAATAGCCCATTTTACCTGATGAAATAGAAATCCATAAAATAAGTAGTTCCCAAACATGAACCATTCTGTCATGGCCCCATCAGAGCCCGAATATGAGGAGGAGTTAGAGGTGGAGTTGGTGCCAATGGAAGGAGATGGAGTGTCTTTCTGGCCCTGGAGGAATGACCAGTGGATGAGGAAGAGGCAGTCCTGGGTCCCTCCAGCCTTGGAAGGGTCACCAGAGAGGCAGAAAGGGGGCAGGATGACCGAGCGAGGGGGGAGGAGCTTGAAGGGGCAGGGAATAGAGCTTTGGCTTTGGGACTTGCATTAAACTGTGCTGCTCTCCTGTACTTTTAGCAGCCTGGAAGTCTTGGAGTCATGTGTATGTGTGTGAGTGCTTGTGTGTATGTGTGTGTGTGTGTTTTTAGAGCTTGCTCTTGGCCTGTAAATGGTGAGAATTTTGGGGAAAAGTTGGGCAATAAAAGGGCCTTCACTTCGACTGTGATGTTTCCATGCCCAGCCCCAGGTTATAACACATTCCCTCTCAAATGTGTCACTTAACAACAGAAATTTGTGGTCGTACGTTGATGACTCCCTGTATTTAGTTCTGTAGGTGCTAATACTATAGGTAATAATTTCCACATTATCAAGTTTTTATTGTCACCTTTCTATTGTCAGCTTTTTATTGTGGATGCTCCTTCACTGGAGGTTCTTCAAAAAGAGATTGGTCAATCATTTGTCAGGTGCAAGAAATTGGAAGCTAGGGTTAGATCCAAAATCAACACAAGCTTATTTAATTCTTTAAACAAGAATCTGAACTGGTAATTGTCAAGGTAAATTAGAGGTAGCTAAGAGTCAATGGAATTCAAGAGGACTCCAAGGGACTCTAAACCAGAGGTCAGCAATCATTTCATGCTGGTGGCCTACAGGAAAGGGAAAGGGAATAGCTGCAAAATTTGCATGCACAAACAGGGCCATGCACACCCACACGGCGCTAGCAGCCCCATTTGCGCATGCACGCAGGAACTAGCTGTCACCTCTGCCAGCGCCACACGCATGAGCGAGTGTTGTGGCTCCGTCCTGTGGGCCCCTATCATCGGAGGAGGAAGGCTCTGAACATGAAGGAGAGGAGATGGCCAGGCCTCCCTCTCCAGGACCCTCCCCTCTGGTGCAGCCTTCGGTGTCTTCCGATGGAGAGGAGATTGGCCAGGAGCCAGGTGTTTCTGGGATCGGCCAGGAGCCAGGTGCTTCTGGGATTGGCCAGGAGCCAGGTGTGTCGGACTCTGAGGAGGATACGTCTTGGCTGGATCCACGCCAGCGTCGGAGGGACAAACGTGCGCAGCAGCTAAAATGCCGTGCCAGAGATTTCAGCTGAGTCACTGGGCCACACCCCACAGGCTATATAAGCAAGGGGTGTGCCGTTTGAAACTCTTGTGACGAACAAATGACTTAGAAGACAACATCGTGAAGCCTTAATAGGACCTGAAACTAAACATAAACATGACACTCAATAGTCATTTCCAGAACCGTCCGTCGGTGCCTCAACGACGGAAGTGTTTATCTGTGTTTTTGGCAGTGCTGAGCAGTCTTTTAACCCTCGGCTGACTGGTTGGGGTGTGTGAGTCGGACGGGGGACAGAACAGCGAGCTTTAGTGCGAGTGGGGGTGAGTGTGTGCACATATATGCGTGCACTTGCCAGCCTGTCCTGTGACCCAGTGGCCAGTAGGCCATGGCCCGGCAGTGGGCTGTAGACCATAGGTTGGGGACCCCTGCTCTGAACCGATGACATGCTTGATCCCTTGGGCTCAGCCTGGTCATCTGCTACATCTATAGAGTTTCCTGCTTGAGCAGGGAGTTGGACTAGAAGACCTCCAAGGTGCCTTCCACCCCTGTTATTCTATGTTCTATGAATAATTCTTATTTCTCCACACTGAGTCCAAAACAAATAAAAGAGATCAAGCTGGCTTGCATCATACATTGCTCATCAAAGCATGTCTACAACCTTCACCTGTCTGACTCCTAGTACTAACTCTCTCTCTTTCTTACGTCAATGCCAAACTGGTTATGTTTCATTTACAGGAAATTAAAAGATTTGTTCTATGCAAAGGGAGTATGTGTGTGTGTTTATGCAGGTTTTAAATCAATCCTCAAAAAACAGCAGCCATCAAATGATAAAGGAAGGGATCTCATCTCGTCAGGAAATTAGTAGAAGTACTTCTAGTTATATTACCTGCTGTCCTGTGATGTTTTCCTATGCAATCCACAATGGAACCCCCTCTCCCTGTCAAATGGTTTAGGATAAGATATTCAATTTTATGCACAATAACCTTTCTTTGAAATGTTCCAAGCAACATTCATAAGCTGATCTCATTTTCATTTATAAATTAAAGAAGGGGTGCTGCTACGGTTGCTGTTTCCAGCTGCTCTCCTTGCCTGCATTGTGTGGGAAACAATTCCGCATTTATATCTGCTAATGCTTAACATCTAGTAGAAAGATCAAAGACAAGAGAGACATTTCCTGCAGGGGGGGAGAAAGAATGGAATGGCAGAGATACTTGTATCTGGATTTATCTAATCCTTGTTCTACAAGCAATCTTGGTGAATTGATTGATTGATTGATTGATTGATTGATTGATTGGTTGATACAATTTACAGGACACCTGACTTCCAACAATTCTGGGTAGCTACCATAAAAAACAGTGAAAAACAGGCAAAACACAAGAAAGGGATTCTGAGTAGCCCAAGAAAAGATAGACAAAACAAAAATCTCAAAGCAAAACAACAACAATAAAGGTACAACCTTCATTTCTGGATCTAATTTCATAAATTTAATTTGCAAAAGATCAGCTTTCAAGTTACATAGCTGAGAAAACTTAGATTCACTACAGGTATTCCTTACTTAACAACTGCCTCATTTTGTGACCATCAAAGTTAAGAATGGTATAAAAATATAGTATTGTGACAATCCTTGCATTTATGACCATTGCAGTGTCCCATGGACATGTGGTTGCCATTTGCATGCTTCACCATCAGCTTACAATAAAAAAGGCAGAAGTAAAATTGTAACCTGTAGTCATGTGATGTTTTGCATAGTGACTGCAGTTGTTCACTTAATGACCAAAGAGGAAGTGTGCTTGTAAGCCTGATGTGATCACCTGATTTTCAACTTAGCAACTATGGAGTTTAGCAACCAAATTGTCAGACCCAATGTGTTTACTTATACCCAGACTTTGAGCTGACTCATTAGAAAACAACAATATGCCATTTTATTTTATTCTCAGGAATGCCTACTCTTTTCTATGCAGAATCCAGAACACATTGTGTTAACAACAAAAAGAATCCGAACTATAAAAGCATGATTGGAAAGCAAATACCAATATTTGATCATTTAGGTATATTTGAAACATCCAGCAACAACAACAAAAAATGATATTATCTATATTATGTTTAAACATCATGTCAGTGGGGAGAGTTTTACTTCTTATAAATCATTTCTGAATATGTGTGGGAGAGATTTTATTACAGTCAAAAAGAACATTTTCTCACTGTAATATAACAAGTTTCTACTATTTAGCAAATAAAATCTGAATTCAAATATAACATTGTAAAATATGCAATTCTATAACATTTGCATTTACCAGCAATTCATGTGCAGAAAAAGCAATTGTGTAAAACATAGTCTTATATGCTGAAAATGCTCACATTTTGGCCATTCAAAACATTAGAGTGCAAACATCATAATATTGGTGTATCCAAAGTCTCACAAACATCTCTACAAAAGAAAAAAAAACATATGGCATGAGCTGCCAGTTCTAAAACACAAAGAAGGGAAGCTAGGACAGTCAGAAACTTGTGACTGACACATTGTTTTGCCATTATTGTTCCCTAGAACTGATTATCTAGTTTGGTAGTGAAAGGTCTGCAAGAAACAACAAAGCTCAGAGAGCAACAAGGACCCTACAAATTGTTGGTATTTTATATCAAACTGGATTGTGGGCCATTTTCAGCTCCACAGATACACCAGACCAGGAAAAACAAACTATATGTCAAGGTTCTGACTGACAAGCCCAACGAAGTAAGCATAGCTGAGACGATCCAATCTCTAATGCAAAACTTTATTGAGCAAATTATTTTGGCACAGATGAAAGGAAAACCAACTCTGATTAATTGGCACCTAAATTGCTATATTAAAAGTATAGAAACCTCCTCCCCCTTGTTAGTGCAGGTCACATTATCCAATTATAAGTGAGAGAATGTCTTCAGTTCTCGGCAAACAAATTGGGAGAGATTTTGGTTCTCATGGAGTGGCCTCCCGTTATCAGAGATTAGCATTCCATGCTCCCTGCACCTCCCCCCCCCCAGCTTGTAGGCAAGCTAAGAAGCAATAATGGCTGAGACAGCATAGGCATTCTTTGAGGCTAGATAAGAAAAATTTGTCCAGACAGAAATACTCCGAAAATATTCAATCTGCTGGCTACCACATTGTACCATTAAAATATTCAACTGCTATTGTGTTCTCTCACCTTTCTGTTCCAGGAAAGCAATTTCCAAAAATTTCTCTATATAGGAATCACACAATGGTTGTTAGGTGAATCAAATGACTTTAATCCATTGACTTTCAACCTTGATCACTCACTCTAGAACACTGCAACTATTGTAAATTTTGATGGTTGCCAAGCATCCAAACACAATCACATGACATGGGGCACTGTGATGTTCATTAGTGCAAGGCCCAGTTGTACTGTAAGTAACTTTTTTCAGCACCTACATAACTTCTAATGTTCATTAAACAAATGATCTTAATTCAAGGACTACCTGTATATTAATGTATTGCAGAACTTCATAAAGTGAACTTCCTTATCACAGAAGTTATTTCTATAAAACTTTTTTGTGTGTGTATGATGCTTAAAAACAAATTGCTCCCATTTGCAGGACTGCTGCTGTTTTAATACCAGATTCCAACATACATGGTCCTTTTTAAAAAGAAAACTTTGCCAATGTTATCTGTATAAGGTTGGTTGTCATTATAGCATGCTAGAGTTTTTTTTATAGTGCAGTTTATAAGTTAAGTCACCTTTCATCAAGTAAGAATCCAAACTATTCACGTAACAGAAATATCACATATAGTGATTGATATGCTTTATGTTGTTTAGAGATGACATACATCATCGGCAAAATATCCCCAAAGACTCAAGGATGCGTTGTTATTACAAACATCCCAGATAGCTATAAATTAGAAGCTTCATTATCAGCTGAAACTCTTATGCATTCTGCTTGTCAGAAATACATTTTAGAGGCAGAGGCATAAAGATGGATGTTACATAGGAGTATTATATCCAAACATGTTGTATATCTGTAAGGTAGCACTATCATATTTCAGAAGGCTTTCATCAGCAGCCCAAAGTTTTTCAAAACTTGAGTTGGCAGACTGCAACATTATGCCTGCACTGCAACAGTATTCATGTGAAGGGACAGAAGTAGAGATGAACAATTTGCCACATATTTCTGCAAATTCTATTTGTAGATTAATTCTGGCTGATATAAAGTTAATAATACGGAAGGTATAAATCATGAGTAAATAACTTGCAATTGGATTATAGCTGACCAAATCTCCTTGGCTGGTATCTTTAGCAATCCTGTTTACTGAACTTAGCATTTCCCTCAAGGAAGTAGCAAGCTGTAGGAAATACTATGAACAACTTTCCTTGTTCACTTTTTCTAAAGGAGAAATTCCAAGTCAATGAATCAGTAACCCATTTTATGAAGACTCCAGTCAGCAAGTTCCTTTCACGAGATTATAAGCCCATAGATCCCTTTGAATATTTCAGTGAGGTTCTTAGAATTAAGGAGGAAGGGTTTAACATAAACTTGGGACTCCATAGCACAAGTTATCTCAGGATCAAACACAGGTGTATGCACTCAGATGATTTTGACTGATTGTGTGATATCAAATAGGTGCTGACATCTAGTGACCACATAGATGGATTTTCTCCATGACAATCTGTATGTGTTCTCAGAGTCCAAAAATAAAACTATGATTAATATTCATTCAAAACATATTTTAAAAAGAACAAGAGAACCAGATTGGTGTAGTGGTGTAGAAATGGGGAAACTATGAGTTCTAGTCCTGCCTTAGACATGAAGCCAACCAGGTGATCTTGGGTTGGTTGGTCACTTTCTCTCAACCCTAGGAAAGAGGCAAGTACAAACCACTTTCAAAAAACCTTGCCAAGAAAACTACAGGGTGTCAACGCTGCAAATACTGTATATTCTTGCTTTGACAATGTGCAGAACTGTCTGGTATTTATATAGTTAAACCAGCAACTGGGAAAGAGGGAGGAGCATAAGGATAGCCCGGGAGAAAGAAACCGGAAGTAAATCACATCTTCCAAGTTGATTGGAAGATGTGAACCATGACCCTACAATAANGGAGTGGGAAATGCTTGGAATGTATATGCGTAACGGAAGAGAAGCAGACCTAAGCATTTCCACCATGCTGTACTGACGTCTCTGTAACCTTAATAAATGCTTTTAGGAGAAAATATGCCTGAAAGTCCTTTTAAGTGTTCCGTTAATCAGACACATGACACAGGGACTAATCCAGCAGTTACTGGGATTCAAAAACTGACTTATATATACCCAAATCAAAAATAAACAAACAAGAATAAAAATATAAAAATAAAAATACAAGGCAATAAGACTTAATATTCAATCAGTGTGCTTTCTCAAGACTCTCACATACAGTACATCCTCATAGTTTTACTGATGGAGAAACTTTTCCTTTCTGAAATAAAGCTTTTCAGATCTAGCTCCTGCATCTTTACCAAATAGGTCCTTTTGTTGGGCATGGGCATCCCATGGTGGTAACTTGCACACTGAAACTTTCCTTCCTCGTAGTGTAGTTACCTTCATGACCAATCTATCATGGTGGTGCTGTGATTAGAATGCAGTATTGCAGGCTAACTCTGCCCACTGCCAGCAGTTTGATCCTTACCAGCTCAAAGTTGACTCAGCTTTCCATCCTTCTGAGGTTGGTAAAAAAAAACCAGATTGTTGATGGCTGTAAATATGCTGATTCTGTAAATTTCTTAGAGAGGGCTGTAAAGCACTATGAAGTGGTTGATAAGTCTAAGTGCTAGTGATACCGTTATCACCACAGCAGGATAATATGCAATAGCCCAGAAGTATTTCCTTACAAAAGTAAGCAGCAGCTGTTTCTATTTTGGCTAACATATTGATTCTAATAGTACCTTAATCCTAAATCTTCCTAGTTTAAATAGCTCTTGATTTAAGGAGAAAATATAGGGCAGTGATGGCGAACCTTTTAGAGACCGAGTGCCCAAGCTGCAACCCAAAACCCACTTATTTATTGCCGGGTGCCTGGTGGGCGCGGCCCACTGGGTGAGTGTGGCTGTGGTGGTCATGGCAGATTGTGTGGGTGTGGCCAAGGTGGGCGTGATCACCTTGATGTTGCTCATGGGGAAGGATGCCTGTGGGGGCCCGGCAGGGTTGGGGGAGATCCAAGGGGTCTCTGGCAGGTGGGGTGATGGGCAGGAGGCTCGTCCTATGGGGTGAGGTGAGGCAAGGTGAGGCAGGGCAGGGATGCCATTGTCATAGGGCAAGGTGAGGCAGGGGCCGGGGCGGCTGCTGCCTGACACCATCGGCCCTGCACACAGAGGCTAGCGAGCGCATGGGTGCTAGGATGCATCTGGCCATGTGGGACCTCGGCGAGTTAGTGGGCAGTTGGTTGAAGAGGGACAGTTGCCATCTCCAGGGCATGGCGCGTGTGCCCACAGAGAGGGCTCTGAGTGCCTTCTCTGGCACACGTGCCATAGGTTCGCCACCACTGATATAGGGTTTTAAAATAAGTTTCATAATAAATCTAAAAGAGATCAACTGTACAGAGCCAGAAAGCCTGGGGAAAGGAATACACTATACTAGTACAAAACTAAAATTTTAAGTTTAACAGATTATAGAATAGAAGATGTCAGGATATGCATAATAAATTTCAGTGTTTAAGCAGCAGCAAATGATACACATGAGGGTGTGCCATATGCTGTCAAAATTAAACTGTTTTCTAAATTATAGAAACCTGTGTAAATGCTTTATAATAAGAGACAGCTAACCATACTGTCTATTGAGGTGCCTTATACTCTAAGGTTGAAATATTTTTTTCTCCTAAAGGTTTTTTTGTTTGTTTGTTTGTAATGTTGTTGCACATGCAAGTCTAAAGCAGGGTGTTATAAGGCTACATTCATGGACAAGCATTTGTTTCAGTCCCATATTGTTTGGTTAAGTGACAATTTTCTCTGTTAGCAATGTTTATGCTGTAGATAATCCTTGATTGAATTCTTCCTTCTGACTGAATATGTAAACTTCTGATTGGTTTGCTGTTATTTCTTTGCAACAGAGTCTCTTTCAGTTTTTTTTAAATTGTCCCTTTCCACTGTGTTACATTGATACACTTTCCTCTGAGAGATTTTGTTTCCTCAGACTATTAACTTCTTTCTTTCTTTCTTTCTTTCTTTCTTTCTTTCTTTCTTTCTTTCTTTCTTTCTTTCTTTCTTTCTTTCTTTCTTTCTTTCTTTTTTTCTTTCCTTATTAATTGTTCTCACTATTAGGAAATTGTTTCCATCTATTGTTTCTTGTTTTGCCTTCCGATGCTTATGCCTTCTGACACTTTAACTTATTTATGTTTGTATATGTGTATACACGCACACACGCACACACACACAAATTAGTTAAAACCATTAAAATACGTATGGTTAATCAGGAAGTAGTTTTGTGTTGTACAAGAGATACATGTGTCTAATGTAAATAAATGTTTACAGTTTAGTGTAATTAAAACTAAAGGATAAGTTAGCTTAAATGTAATAATTGAATTACAAGGGAACATACACTGAAGTTGTAGAATTATGCAAGATTATTTAAAAGATTAATCATAGACAGAATTGATCTAGATGTATTGATGATGCAGTATAACAGTAAATACCTAGAGTTAGAAGAGCATTAAATTCAACTTCTTATTTAATCTATATACCATTCTATATACCATTAGAATTCTCCTGTTTGTTTGATTGTTTGTAACCTTCAATTGGGCAAAACAGCACATCATAGTGCAACAATTTAGAATCAATATACCTCAAATGAGGTATCTTATGGAATGTGTCAAAAATTAGAGACTCGGGTGGGACTGAAATTTGGAAATGTTGTGGCCAGTTCAGTGCTTCCATGGGTCATCATTGCCATAAGGAAAGTTAGTGTGGAAGCTAGCAGGAACTTACAAATAGCAAGAGCACTTATATACCTTCCTAGTACTTTACAGCATTCTCTAATTGGTTTACAGAGCAACATATTACTCCCAACAATCTGGGTCCTCATTTTACCAACTTTGGAAGGATGGAAGGCTAAGTCAACCTTGAGCCATTCAGGATCACTCCTGGCAGTGGGCAGAGTCAGCCTGTAATATTGCATTTTAACCACTGCACCACCATGGCTCTTGAAAGTTGCTACCTCTCCCACTGCTCTTTTGCCTGCCCATGGCCGTTCTGTTTCTCTGTTTAAATAAGGGAGTATCTATGAAATGATGAACCAACAGGTCATGAATTATCTAGTTCAGGAATAAAAGTATCCATTATTCATAACTGATTCAAGTTGTCAGTTAAAATTTTAGAGTATCACAAGATGCCTTCAGTGAATTTTTGTCCTAATTTAGCTTTACATTCAAATAGCTATTAAATATAATAACATTATCGTGTGCCCGGAGATAAAATAAATCAGGAATATTTAATACTGGAGATAGGAGTATAGGAAGTCTTCCTCTTCAAATTAACTCAACCCCTGAAGATCCTTTATTATTAGAGTTGCTTAAGGCCATCCAATGAAGTTCATGGTTGGATGGAAATCTTCAAAGCCAACCACACCATTCTCTTCTTCCATGCAGCACTCAGTGAAATATTATTTCAAATCCAGGTTATCTGATTTTGGCTTTCAGTATTTAAAAGATTCTAATTAATACTTTATATCAGAAACTGAAACAAAGTAAGGGTAAAATGTCAAAATGAACTGTGTTTTTATTTTTTTGTAAACATTTTATTAATTTTCTAATTTTACAATCATAAATACTTAATAAACAACGTGTTGTCTGGGTCCATTGGTAATTCAGTGGTACATATTAACTTCCTCAATCTAGATCCAATACTACACCATCCAGTGCTTCCTTGATCCTCTCTTCTTCTGGTGGTATGCATTTTTCTACACTGAGCAAATACAATTCTTGTTACTGTTAATACATATACAATTAAATATAGACATCTTCATCACATTTTTCCGGTATTATACATAATATTGATAATGTCAGTTTATAATATCTTTTCTAGCCAAAACATACCTCAATTGCATTTGCACTTAAAATCCATTTGTTCAACCAGTGTCCTGTTTTTCCCACTTTTTTTTTAAAAAAAAAATTCCCATCAATGTTCAAAATATCTCTATCGTTTACAATTTTCTCATAATATATTATATTTGGGTAACCAAAAGTTTCCCTTATTCAAACCCTTTTAGAATTTTCATATTTCCCATTTCATAACAAAATATAATATTCTAGTTTAAATCCTATCCTTCTAGTTACAATAATACTTTTATTTCCAACAGTTATCTATTTTCTTAACCATATTCAAACATCTGTTTAATAATATAATATCCCATCTCTATCGCTTATAGTATTCTCATAGTAAATTATATTTGGGTAACCAAAAGTTTCCCTTATTCAGACCCTCTTGGGATTTTCATATTTCCCTTCTCATGCCAAAATATAGTATTCTAGTTGCATATCCTATCTTTCTAGTTATAGTAATACTTTTATTTATAACAATTATCTATTCTCTTAGCCATGTTCAAACATCTATTTAATAATATAATGTCCCATCTAATGAGTCAAAACCTCTATTTTCTTCAGTCTTACTCTGGCTTTCTTCCTTTGCCAACTAACTTACCAAGTCAATGCATTTGAGTCCTCAAGTAGTTCTTCCCCTATTTTGTGTATATTGTTTGAAAATTCTTTCTGTTAAACTAATTTCAAAAAAACCTTCTTGTGAGTCGGGTAAATATAAGTAATTTGTCAGAGGGGGAAGAGGTTAAATGGTGTCAAGAGAACTGTCAAAATAGAAGGCAAGTTAGTCGAGAAGAAGGAATAGGAGTTTACACAAGACTCTAGAACTGTTCATTCTATAGAAAAGGTAAAGGTCATAATAGCCTGCATCTTCTAATTCTTCGTGATATACGTTCTGAAATTTTTTATTTTCATTTGTAATAAGAACTCTAGTTTAGCCTTTGTTTTTCCAAATAATTTTACATCATTCCTCCTTTTTTGGCCAATTCACATCCGCAGTTTGTTTTGTTGAAAATCATTATCATTGATAGTATAGCAAGTAAATGTGATGACGAATCACCTTGGAAAATTTCACAGTTGTTTTTGACTTCTCCTAACTTTTCCCCATTAGCCATCATCTTCACTTACCAAAACCTCATTATTCACGTATTGCCCAATGTTTCTACAGATTCTGCAAACATCGAGATATTTCTCAATCCAGTTATGTGAAACACAATAGAATGTCTTTTACAATTTCTCCAAGCTGTAAATAAATGCAAGTAGCTTGTAAGTTGTTAGCAAATTAGGAATACTGTTCCTTCTAGTGCAGGGGTAGGCAACCTTGGCTCTTTTATGACTCGTGGACTTCAACTTTTATGACTTCGTGGACTTCAACTCCCAGAATTCCTGAGCCAGCCAAGCTGGCTCAGGAATTCTGGGAGTTGAAGTCCACGAGTCATAAAAGAGCCAAGGTTGCCTACCCCTGTTCTTTCTCATCAATTCTAATTATACTTTCCATTTAGGTTTTCTATTCTTAATAGCTTTATTCCTTTATATTTTAAGCCCCAATTCTTCACTGGTTACGTAGGCTATGTCATATATCAGTTTGTTTGTGCCAATGTTTCATTTGGAACAATTTTAACTGCTTCGTTTATATTTCTCACTCTTTTAGCCAGTTTTCTCAAGAATTTGATTCACTTTTGGCAAACATATTCATTCAGCTTGTTTCATTTGGTCCTTGATTTTACCAGTAGTGGCAGAGAGGGTAGTGGCAAAGAGGAAGCCCTATCTTGCAGGTCTGAACCCCTAAATAGGTTTGTAACAGGAGAAATAGAGTCAAGCCTTCAGCATTTTATGTACTGTATCTTACAGGCCAGGAAAAGGCAGAGGAAAACATAGCAAGGCAATATTGCTGGTGGGCTTTCTTTCTTTCTTTTTTTTTCCTTTTTGGCATAAGGTTATGATCCTCTCACTTGTACTCATTTCATTGTAGCCTGGAGAAATGCAAAGTGGCGTGACTGAGCCTCGATGCATCCCTGAACAGCTACAACAGTAAAAACCCCTTGCAGAATGTCAAGTCATTTATCATATCTTGCTACCTAAATCCTCCTTTCTTGAGCTGAGAAAATACATTATATTCATTATTCAAACATGATTTCCTTCTACTGTATTAGCAGGACCTTGGGGCATTCAGCACTTCAGTGTGTGAAGACAGGAATGCGACTAATTTCTAATATATTTTGTTGAGAATCTGCTTTTGCCCATCCCTTTACTTTTGGAATGAGGTTGAAACTTGAAATTAAAATATGCATTTCTTCGGACAGAAGAAAATGAGGCATTTTACTGCAAGAGATCCTACGTGCTTCCTGATCCCTCAGCCTCCCTCCCTTTTTTTGAGGGTTAGCACTTATCATATGTACAGCAAAGAGCACTGAACGCTCAGTCAGCCTAATGTGAAATGTTGATCTCGCTTTTTAAAACTAATCCATTCTACTTCTCTTCATTGCAGTCAAGATTATTGACTGCAATTTGCATAACTTGCTGAACTTAGTTAATATCGGTCATGGTTGGGTTTTATATCTACATGTGTTTGGTTTAGCACGTTGTACAAACTGAGCCTAGTCAATGCTGAATGGCATAAGTCAGGGGTCTTCAGACATGGCCCTTTTATGACTTGTGGACTTCAACTCCCAGAATTCCTCAACCAGGCATGCTGGCTGAAGAATTCTGGGAGTTGAAGTCCACAAGTCATAAAAGTTTGTGGACCCCTGGCGTAAGTGAAGGGATTTATTTGTCATTCTATCACACAATTTATCTTTGTTTTTTCTTTGGCTTTCTTTAGAACTCTGATATGGACACACATTTTAAAACCCATCAATATGTGTTGGTAATGCAACATGGATATGGACATTAACTTGGTTCTCCCATCACCCTAAATCATAATTCATGGGATTTGCCCAATACACTGAGCCATTAAATATAGTTTGTAGATCACAACAGGTGGTTTATATTACTGATGGATGTCTAATCTTAAGTAACTAAAATGGTAAAGGACCAGTTGAAACAACAGCAAACTTATAAAGCTTTGCTGAAACAAACCCCTACCATTCCAGGTGGGAATATATAGGATATTTATTTGGTTGGTTTAAATACTGATGAATTTAAAATATTGAATTGCTGATATGCTTAGTTGTGAGTGTTTTATTTATTTTTATTTATTTTTTGGATTTATATCCCGCCCTTCTCCCGTAGGACTCAGGGCGGCTGACAATCTATTTAAAATACATACAAAACAATACAAATTTAAAATTAATTAAAAGGAATATTTAAATATTTGTCAAATTTTAAAATATAATTAAAACCCCCCTAAAAATTACCCTAGGCCAGTCCTGCAAGCTG
>NW_015388860.1:46750-49354 GCF_001527695.2 Protobothrops mucrosquamatus
AAAAAAATAAATGAAATGGAGTTATTCCCCAAGAAGAGCTTTACTTAAAATGCACTGGGGAATAAATTAACTTCCGTGCTAACTTTTCAGAATTTAGCATATACTTTTTCCAACTCAGTGGACACATGTGTATCATCGTTGCATTTTATCTGAAATATAATTTCCCTTTGCTTATATCAAGAATCCAGAAAATTTACTAGAGATGGCATATTTAGACCCAGTGTTCAAATAATCTCATCTTTGTGTTAATGGAACTGGAGCATACTTGGGACCCTCTTTTCTAAGGAGCATGGGTTTTATGATAAATGTTGTTTTGTCAATTGTCAGGGCAGTGATCAGGTGCCCAGGAAATTGGTTCTTTTTGGATCCAGAGACAATAAGCACATTAGTGAACAAATGGATTTTAAGCATTATGATTAGCTCAAGTAAACAGATTTAAAAGCATAGCACATAATATAACATCATAACCTTACCTAACCTAACCTAACCTAACGTAACCTAACATCATAACATAACATAACATAACATAACATAACATAACATAACATAACATAACATAACATAACATAACATAACATAACATAACATAACATAACATAACATGTAAGATAATACTCAAATCTCTTTCAAGCACTCCCAAAGGTGCTTTTTCACAAGGCAACTGGACTTGGTGTTTTTTTCTATTGAAGATGCTTTCACTTCTCATTCAAGAAGTATCTTCAGTTCTGACTGACTGGTGGGGAATAGAAGGATTTGTATTCATTGCAATCATCTGGTCATTAGCACTCTTTCTGGGAATTGTTGGGGGTTTATCTGTGTAACCTGTGTAACCTGAATCAGACTGCAAATGGGTATGGAACCTTCTTGGAACTGATAAAAGGACTGTGTTGTAAACAGGACATAGTGGTATCCTTTCTACTCCTATGTTGAGAGAGGACTGTTCAGTTTAACATACTGTATATGGCCTCTTTTACCCCTTTCAAACCAGTAGTCCTGCTATCTTCAAAAGAGTGGCATTTGTCTTTCAAATGCAGATAGACTGCCGAATCTCTTAGAAGCTGCCAGGATCTCCTTAATAACGACAGCAAAGGGAGCTAATTTCCACAGTACCTAATGCTAAGTTCCGTGCAAAAGCTGTCAACAAACAACAGAACTCCAAGATTTTTATCAAAACCTGGCACCATGACTTCATGACCCCGTTACGGTCAGGAGAAGACCTGACCTTGATTGGCTGACACATAACTCTGGGATGAGAATCAAAAGTTTAGGACTTTCATAATTTTAAAGCTATGTGAAGATTCCTTTATTCAGCAAGATGAGTGAAAAAACAAAGGCTAGTTCAGAATGAGCTCTAAATGTCCAGAGTTTTCTTAATATAAAGGAGAAATCAAAATATGTCACTCTTTGTAATAACAATGGTCTTTCTACATTGCCACTACACATGTTCAGATTTGGTACGATACCAATAGGCATGGTACATATTTTAATGATGGCAGATGTTTTCACTTTTACAGTGGATTGAATCACATTGAGTTAGCTGCAAGCAGGCTAAAAGAAGCAGATTTTCCCAGCTGCCCAGGAAGTGAGAGGTTATTGCTGAATAAAGTAGGTTATGATGGGGCCCTTGTAAATTGGATGGAGTGCTTCCACTTAACTGCAATTTCACTACAATATGTGAAAAGGCATAAGGCTGTTTCAGCAGCTTGGCCAGAAGAACTATGTTTTAAAAAAATTAAATTATATCTTTCCTGTGGTTTGTCTGCCTGTTTTTATTTTCATATGTGAGCAGTTTTTATTTGTAATAAAAACTGTTTTTATTACATTTTCTGAGTACGTTTTCTGAGAGCATACAACTAGCTATCATGTAAGGACATTTTGATAAGAATGCATTAGTAAAGACATAATTCATGGCCTTGAAGAATAAGGATAACTCCAGATTAAGTCCATTCCAAGAAATGAATTTAAATATCTTAGACAACCCTCTCCCTAATTCACATGTAGATCAAGGAAGAGAGAAGATAACCAATGGATGGAAACTAATCAAGGAGAGAAGCAACTTAGAACTAAGGAGAAATTTCCTAACAATGAGAACAATTAAGCAGTGGAACAATTTGCCTTCAAAAATTATAAGTGCTGCATCACTGGAGGTTTTTAAGAACAGACTGAGCAGCTACTTGTCTGAAATAGGGTCTCCTGCTTGAGCAGGGGGGTTGGGCTAGAAGACCTCCAAGGTCCCTTCCATCTCTGTTATTCTTAACCATATTCAGACTTTATGATTCTGTTACTATAGCTTTGTTAACCTGAAGGCAGGACAAGAAGCAACGGATGGAAACTAACCAAAGAGAGAAGCAACCTAGAACTAAGGAGAAATTTCCTGAGAGTTAGAACAATTAATCAGTGGAACAACCTGCCTCCAGAAGCTGTGAATGCTCTGACACTGGAAGTTTTTAAGAAGAGACTGGACAGCCATTTGCCTGAAATGGTATAGGGGTTCCTGTCTGGACTAGATGATCTCCAAAGTCCCTTCCAACTTTAATAATAATAATAATAATAATAATAATAATAATAATAATAATAATAATAATAATAATAATAATAATAATA
>NW_015388860.1:49837-92655 GCF_001527695.2 Protobothrops mucrosquamatus
ATCTATCTATCTATCTATCTATCTATCTATCTATCTATCTATCTATCTATCTATCTATCTATCTATCTATCTATCTATCTATCTATCTATCTATCTATCTATCTATCTATCTATCTATCTATCTATCTATCTATCTATAGGGTTGAGCCACTAATTTTTAATAGAAGTGTGATTTGAGCAGAAAGTTGGGGGTAGGAGCTGAGGGTTGATGACCTGCATGTGGAAAAAAAATTCAAAATGGCTGCAGACTATATAGCCAAAAGAAAAAAAATAGAGAACCGGAATTTGATGAAAGTTCCTTGCAATATTAGACCTCTTTTAGGGACCTAAAGTTTCCTGTATCTCCATTATGCTGTGTTTCTTTAATTCTTTAGAGATATCCCATCCAAAGAATCCAAGTTAAATAACTTCTGGAATTTCTTACTGCCTATAAACCTACAATAGATAGTAGTTCTTTTTTTGATACTGCACTATGAAAAGGAAACACAAGCAATCATATGCCTCTGTAATGTCAAAAAAAACCCCAAAAACCGTTAAAGGCAATTTTTGTAGTTCTGTAAGGATCAGCTACTCTTACATACAAACAATACCACTTTGCTTGAGGCTGGCTTTCAGTTCATTCTCACATATCGAAAGCTATTATGTCACCTCCTGCTCACGAAGGCTGCTTACTCAGCTGGAGCTTCAAAATAACACTACCAACATCATGGCATATTTTCTTCCTGTTTTTAGACAGATGGCCACATCCTAGAGCCAACTAGATTTTTTTTCTTAAACAAAAAAACTTCTGAAGATTGAAGAAGCTTTACACAGTGACTTCAAATAATGTTTTTCTGCCACACTTCACAAAGTCCATCTATAGTAGAAAGCATGGTTGAATCCAATAGGAACTCTGATTTGCTTTGTGTTTAAATTGCAAGAGATTCACCATGGCCATTCGTTCAAATTTCATTCAATTTCAGCTTGCCATCAGTTCAGTTATAAATCTGATGTGTCCCTTATTAATTGGTGCAGTGTTGTGAGCAATTAGTTCATGAATTACTTAGCTTTATCCTACAATGCATGATTACTCCTAAAATATGAATTCTGTCATGTTTCCTATTTGAGTTGTCAAATAAATAACAAAACTTGGAAAGGGATAACAACATTCTAATCTGCAAATTAGTCCACACCTATGAAGCACATCATTTGGGTAAAAATATGAAATGCTAAGAGCACCATGACATGTTCTCTGTATTCCCAGTGTGTGCCCACTTTCCTCAAGATGTTACATAGTATGTTGTGTTAATTCCATCAGCTGAGCATTCTGGCTTCTGAGCTGTCAATTTATCCACTGAAAGAATGATCAGTTGATAGTATGTCAGTACCACTGCAGGCGGTTGTTGTTGAAGTCCTTCTCAGAAACATTATTTTCCTTAATTAAATTTGTTTTTTCTGTCTTCACTGAAACTGCAGCTTTGTTACAGCTTAACCTGATTAGAAAACTTTGATTACGTTAATTTAATATGGCTCTCTGTACTGTTTTGAAAACTGATGCATTATTGATATAAAAAAATTCCATCCTCACATCTATTAAGCATTCTTCAAATGTAGTTAAAAGTGCAAACAGCACTTCTATTAATGCTAGCAAAGATTTCCATAGCATTTCACTATTAAGAAGATTATTACTGCTATATTAAAATTGTCATTGAAGTTAAAAGCCCTGGATGATAAACATGTTCCATTCATTACAGTCTCACCTAATTCTGTATACTCCAACCTTAATATTAACTATATTAAACTATTGCTGTTTGCATACAAATTTGTATGTCAAATTTGTACGATACAAAACTATGAATTTTAGCCATTGTTTTTAAGACAAGCCACAATGCTCTGGTTTTCATATAAAATGAAATGTATCGGGTGGGGTACACACATTATAAGATCATTATGGTTTAAATTCCACCATTTCTGTGCTTTGTGATCTCAGTTTCCCACACTAATTGTTAGTATTCAGTAAACATTTTCAGCATAGTGTAATTTGATGTCATGAATTTGTCTGATTTACAGTAGATGAATTGGACAAAGACAAAATCATTACAAATTTATCACTGATGATGCCTGAATTGAGGATAAAACTCAAGAAGAGCCAGTACATAATTTGAGCCAAGTATGGACCAATCTCTGTTTGATCTGGAATTTGTCAGGCTCAAAGGATCTGGACCATGTTAAGTTGCAGTTCAGAAGATTTATTTATAAGCCTGTACCCATGAACTAAAGGTCAATATTAAATTGGCACCAGATAAGGGCCAATGGAATTCAAGAGGAGTTAGATTTGGACTGTTTGTGACAATGTAATGACTCTAAGCTGATGACATGCTTAACTCCTTCCTCAGGTTTGCTTTCCTTTCTCCTACAGAATTTTAAAAATTGAAAATGCCTCCATGTTCCCCCCAAAAGGGGTGGATATCCAGGAGCAAACCTTGGGATGCCAAAAAACTCAGATTTCCTAAAATTAGTTGAAATAGCAAACATTTCCAATTGCCAATCAGGTGTAAAGCAACCATTGTAAATCCACTAAAAATGCAATATTTAAAACAATTAAATTATTTATTGTAATTATTTTAATTCTTGTTTCTTGATTAATCAAATTCTTGTTTAACTATAGATTTTAATAAAAATCTGAAAGAAACACCAGTATGTATCTGTGGGTAGAAGACCTTTTTCCTTTTGGGATGAAACTTTGAAAGATGTGTTTGTGCTCACTGATGGAATATTGACAGATGGGGGCATAGCTTATTATGTTACCCTCTTAAATTTCTGGATCTTTTCCACACCTCCCACACACATACATTTCTGTTTCCACTGTTTTGGCTCTATCCAAATACTATAATTTATGCTTCCAATTTGAATAAACTATTTAATTATTCCTGTATACTCTCTCATTTCTACTTTATGGTATTGGAGTTAAGCTTCAGTTCATATAATACAGAACTAAAATAGGAAAAAATATGCCCCTGGCTCAGGGTTTTTTTCCCCTCCACAATTTTGTATCCATATATGATATGTACCATATTATTTATCTCTGTTGTTATATAAAGGAGTTTCAGATGAAGGTTTCATAAATCTTTTGCATTTTCTCTTTTAACAGGATACAATTTACTTTGAACGGATCAATATCCAAGTCTGTGGTTTTCTGTGGGAAATCCAGTTCACTTTAAAAGATACAACATTGTCAGAATCATAAAGTACAGACTTCATTCCCTTTCCATCATCCAACATGAGAAGCAAAACAAATTGAGATCTTGTGTTAAATGATTTTCTGATCATCTCTTAAAGATGGTCGGTTTTTTTACTGACTGAGATAAATTTTGTATAACTCTTGGCACAAAAATGACTGCCTTTTCCCATCTCTGAGCTCCCTTCAGACTTTGAAATGGAACTTGAACAAGTGTTTTCATTTTACTATATCGCCAGACATAGAAAGAAAAAAAAGTGGGGCAGGGGAATTGCTGCCTCTAGTGTGTTTTGTAGGTTAAGAAGCCACATATAATTCACTTTTTATGACAACGCTGTGGTTTTGCAGATTTGTGTTTTGTTTCTTGAGTTACATTGTCAAATTTGAATGTGGTTTGCTTATGGAGTAGCTAGATAGCTTGTTGAATGTGTGTGGAAGTCACACTATAGCTGATGACTGCCATTACTTCCTCCTACATAAAGGTAGCAAAAGAGATTCCAAGGGTGAGGGGGGGATCTGCTAAATGGACCTGAGAAAGTGTTTGTACGATTGATGTTGATATTAAGTGGATGTAACTAGATTTCCTTTTCTCTTGTGCTTTCAGTTGTTTAGTTTACTGTTACTCCTTATAATAGCATTATGTTTTCAATACTGCTATTTAGTTTAAAAAGAAATAAATGTGGTGTTACTGTGTAGTTGCTTAGGTTTTTCACTCATATCCAGAATCATATTTTTTTTCCTTCTTGAATAATACATCTATTGCTGTAACATTCTGCTATTCCAACTCATTTTCTGTTTTGGAAACAGTTATTTAACAGAATATCAAAATTGAAAGGGCCCTTGTAGTCTTCTACTCCAACCCCCTGCTCAAGCAGGAGACCTTATACCATTTCAGACAAGTGGCTGTCCAGTTTCTTCTTAAAGACCTCCAGTGATGGAACATCCAAGACTTCCAGAGACAAGGTGTTCCACTGATTAATTGTTCTCACAGTTAGGAAGTTTCTCCTTAATTCCAGATTGCTTCTCTTGATTAGCTTGCCTTCTCATGTTTTGGAAATCAGATTGACCCTCTTTTCTTTGTGGCAGCCCCTCAAATATTGGAACATTGCTATTGTGTCACCCCAGTCCTTCTTTTCACTAGACTAGACATACCCAATTCCTGCAACTGTTCTTCATGTAACAATGGACAATATCTGAAACAAGAAATGAATACATAATTGAGTGATTTATCCTTGACACTCAAGCCACCATTTTAAATTCAGTATATTTGTTTAACTGAATGGCATAGACTACAGAAAATCTCACTTTAGTACAAAGTAGACATTTATAAAGGATTTTTTTTCATGGTACACTGGTGTCCTACATATTCCACTTCCAGGAAAAGTTAAAAATATAATTTTTCTGGACTACCTTTAAGAAATGATGCCATCTATTGTTAAGTATGTTTTAATTTATTTGCCCATGTTCTCCAGTTAAACAAATGCACTGAGTTCATATTGGTGGCTTGAGTTTCAAGGATGTTTTAATGTATTTGTAAAGAATGTTTACAACATTTTTGTTTTGATTGTTGTATTTTGTTTATTTTTGTGAGCCACTGTGAGCCTTTATGTTGCTGTGGGGGATAATTAATGTCATCAAGTCATTATTAATATTTAGCGACCATGTAGATAGATTTTCTCTATGGCAATCTTTCCTTAAACTGTTTTTTTAAAGTCTTCCAACAGGGCATCCATCACAACTGTAACCAAGTCAATCCAGTTGTTTTTGCTTGTCCTCTTCTTCCCTTTCTTTCTACCTTTCTCAGCATTAGAACTCCTCCAGGGAGCTAGGTTTTCACATAATGGATCTGAAGAAGGCTAATTTAAGCCTGATTTTTTTTGTGCCTCGAGTAAGAACTCTGGGTTGATTTGTTGAACAATCCATTTGTTGGGATACAAATCTGAGAAATAATTAAATAATATTCTGCCCATTTCCTACCAATTCTCTTCACAAGGGGTGACCCTTTACTGTTTCCATAATACTCAGTTTATATGCAGAAACCAAGTGTCAACGCTGCAAATACTGTATATTCTTGCTTTGACAATATGCAGAACTGTCTGATATTTTTATAGTTAAATCAGGCAACAGTGAAAGGGGAGGAGAATATAAGGAAAGCCCGGGAAAAAGGAACCGGAAGTGAATCACATCTTCCAAGTTAATTGGAAGATGTGAATCATGACCCCAAAATAGGGGAGGGGAAAATGCCTGGAATGTTATGTGCAACGGAAAAGGATCTCAGATCTAAGCATCCACCATGCCGNGTTAATCAGACACATGACACTAAGTGTAGTAGTAACCAAGTAATTCAACAAAGAGACTTTTAAATAAGAATGTCTTCATATTCAGTTGATATACTGATTTTGTAATATACATTTCAGCAGGGCTTTTTTTGTCATAGAACGCCCAGAACGGAGTTTCGGCACCTTTTTGGGATGGAACCTTGTAGGGTAGGCAAGGTGGGTTGTATGACATGTGTCAGTTCCGGCACCTTTTTTTTTTTTTTTTTACAAAAAAAGCACTGCATTTCAGGGATTCTTAAGGGATGTGTTGAATACTAGTTCCTCAACATGTCAACGTTAGTAACCTAGTGAAGTATAACACAGGTGTGACTATTTTTGTTCCAGCAAAAATATTGTAAATTGTGGTCATGTGACCATATGATGATGCAAATGGCTGTAAATGCAGACTGCTTGCTGAGGGTCTGAAATGAGGTAACATGACCACTATGTGGGGGCGTTAAGTACCTTTTCAAGGAGGTTTGTTGTAACTTTGGTCACTAAGTGACCAGTTGTAAGTCAATGACTTCCTGTAGTGAAACAAAAGCAGAGGTCATTCATTTAGTAAAGCTGCAAATTTCAGATATGTAATACCTTCAGCCTGTGGTATAGTCAGAGTTGATATATGTAGCAAAAGGAAAGCTTCTTTCAAAAGGTTTGGAGTTTTGTTTGTGCATAATTTGAACATTACAATTCTATTTTGTGTCCATTTTCATGGACATAAATTCTTAAGTGGTATTTATATTTCCATTCTTAGCAGGATTTTCTTTTACAGTGCATTTTCTCACTGTGGTCATTAAATTGAGAATAATGTTTTAAAGCCTTACTGGTTCTCTATAAATATTTTGCAAAGCAAATTCGTTAACAGCGTCTCTTGGGAAACAGACTTTAAAGTACAATAAAATTATTTTCAGAGAGGGGTTTTTTTTGTTTTGTGTATTACTATTTTTACATTAAGAACTATAGCAATATAGTCCTATCTCTTGCAATAGATTAAGATGATGAAAGAATCATTGGGAAATGAAAATTTGATAGTAAGATAGGATTCTTTTGTGTTTGTATGCAATGTAGACTTATTAATCTATTTTAATAGATTAATGGGGTAAGAGAGTTACTGTATATCATTAAAGTGCTTTAAAATTCTTAGAATGTACAAAGATCACAAAAGTTACTTTAGAATCTCACTTCAGCATGGCAGATATACCCATATTTATTTTTAACCAAAATCATAAAAAATAGTGTAGAGAGTTTGAACTTATTTTCTTTTAAATCTTTTAATAAGTTTAGTTTAGGACTGAATTTAATTAAACTGGCAGCATGAATAATCCCTTTAGCAGGGAACACCCATCATTAATGTCAGACACTTAAACTGAAGAATTGAAGTGCAAAAGAAAGCCACTTTCTAAGAAATGAATTTGCCTGCTCAAGAACAAGATAGAACTGTTGTCATAAATCATAAGTCATAAGCATGTAATTGCACTATTCAAATTATTTCATTGGACCAATTAGCAAACAATTTTATTACAAAAAAGAAAAGGGGGGTTAGAATTGTAGAGAAAAGTGGATGAAATCGTACCCATTAAGTATAGCAATTATAGAAGAAAGGAAATTATTAAAACAGTAAACCAAGAAGTTTAACAAGGAGCCTCAGGCAGGGGGAAAGAGCTATAGGAGGTTCTGTTGACTGAGAATGAGCACAGCTATATGGAGCAAATCATAACAAAATAAATCCCATTTCATCTTCACAACTCTGGGAATGGATTAATCAAGCTTTGTAGCTTCCTTTCAACTCGTTCTGAATTGAAAGAGTGCCTGCCAATCACCAAATGCCCATCTGTTCTTACATTGCTGCCATAGTGTTTCAAAGATCCTGACCTATATACTGGATTAAACCCTTCAAAAGAGGTGAGATCTAGAATGAAAACAGATTTGTCTGTTTCTTTTTTTTTACCAGAGGGCTCAAACATACTCTACTGTATATTCAAATGTTCCTTCTTAAACTCTGGCTTCAAGGTTCATCATATGTAATGTAGATCCCTAGCTTACGCTGTAAAAGATGAAGAGTAAATATTACAAAAGGAAAATCTTGCTATCTTCTATCAATCATCAATATGCTCGCTTACAGAATTAAGATGGGCTGAGCTTTCCTGTTTCAAATGTATTCTTAGGATCAAATTCAGATTCATTCTTACAAAATATATAAGATAGTCCAAGTATTGAGGGGAAAAAATGATATAGGAATGTAAGTGAGCTGTTATAGTGTCTTTCTTTCTCTTGTAGGGATTACTAATCACAATACTGGTAGTTTATTTCTATACAACTATCAACTATTATTATCAATTTTACTTCATCATAATTCACTCCCAATACGACTTTTCATGACCACTCTGTATTAATAATTGAACCAAGGCATGACTGTGGGACAAAGTGTGAAATTATTTTGATTTATTTCTTCGTTATACAGTATAAATTTCTAAGGGTAATGTTTATTGTTAGAGTATACTTGAGATGGGATGGGTAAAAATAATGAGAGGAAATTTTCCTTTAGCTGGTACTTTGAAATAAATTGAGGAAGAAAAGAAGTTCATTTATAAAGTAGACAAGTTCATTTATACATAGAAGAGATTCATTTAATACAAAGGCTTTTTTCATGTAGTACTGAAGTATATACAAAGTACACTTTTGTTGTGAATATTATAAATGGAAAACAACAGTTGCACACACAAACATACTGAAATGATCTGCGTGTTCTGGTCTAGTCCTTTATATGAGCTGCTATATACTTTTCCAGAGCCCATGCAATGTGAAGAGAAGAATTCCAGAATTTCTAGAGAAATAGAAAATTCTAAAGTCTGCTGATAGTATTGCAATAAGGAAAAAAGAGAGAGGAAGAGATAAAAAAGCAGGCACGGACAATACTGATGTTTCTTTTGATTTTTTCACCCTTCATTTAATGCTCACATTATGTCTCTGTTTCTCTCATATTCCTCTTTGCTTCTCTTTCCTTTTCCATTTAGTTCACTGAAGAAAGTTATATATATATGTATAGTAGAATTAATTGAACATGTAGAGTAGAATCCTAAATGGCTCAAACAAACTCCATTTACAGCCGTTCGCAGCAGCATCCCACAGTCACGTGATCACAATTTACAACATTTTTTGCTGGAAACCAGTGTTTCCATTTCCAGCCAAAAAATGTCCACTGCAGACAATTGATTTGCTTAATGACTGCAGCACTCATTTAAAAACCCTGGTAATTACTTAATACATACATATCTGTATATGAGAGAACCCCTGTTAACGTTCTGGTAATTAAAATGGAAGAATGGGGAGGGGAATTGTGAAGAAATGTTTATAATGCCACTTCCTGTTTGAGACATATGTGGCCAGAAGTTTTTCAGTGCTTCTTGGAAAATAGACTAATCTCATAACATCATAAAGATGTATTATAAACAGACAAATATTCTTAAAATCCTTTTTGGTTTTAAATCTTAAAAACACATATAAGTTCAACGGTGTACTAAAGGAGTTGTGGAGTTGCCTTGATTGGAATTGGAAAATCAGAACAGAAAATATAAAAAGGAAAGAAATGCATCAGGCAGATGATCTGACAGATGGCAGTGGCCTGCCACGATAAAAAGGTCTCTACAAAGAACAGGATTCAGATTATACAAAATGCAAGAGCATTATGATACAACCCCCGTAATATTTCCTTGTATACAATCTTTAGTTTGATTCCAGATGAAACTCAGTTTTTTGAATTTGTACAGATACATTAGACTTATCTTCGCATTGAATAAAAGAAAGAAAACATAACAAGCAAATTGTGGCTAGAATATATAGTTCTTTCTATGGAAATAGGGGTTTATTTTCCCCTTAAAGCAAAGACTTTATTTTTCTTAGAAATTCCAACTCTAATCCAAGTCTCTGAGAAACAATGTTTGCCCCATGATTTTTCAGCAACCTCTCGCTAATTTCTTCATTTTTCTTTTTGAAAGACTCAGATTTTCTATCCCACAATTAAGACAGGGGCTTTCCATTGGATTTATATGACATTTCTCCCCTCCTTTCCATGTCTGCTCAGAATAACTGAGCATCTATGAATGTCTGAGCCTATCAAGTCACAAAGAGAGTACACTCACAACAATGCCACTTTTAGTTGTATGCTCTTCCTGATCCCATTTAGAGGTTGCTAGGCTTGACTCAAAACTGTTGAATTCCTCTTGTCATTTTTGTTACTCTTGGACTTGTCTGCTCCTAAAGGAGTAGCACCTTGAATATGTTCTTAGTCCCTTATGCTCAGTCAATAATTGATAGATCTAAAAATGCAAGAAACAAAAAAAAGCTTTATTTATCCCTACTCAGCTCATTCTCTAAATTGAATTTCTATTTCTAAAAGGATGTGAAGGACAGGATATGGGATATTTTGAGGAATGGGGACTTTCCCCGCTATTCTTTAAAATTATTAAATAACACCCCCCTTGTAATTTCTGTATACAGATGCGGTGCAAAAATCAAACAATAGTTCTTTCAGAAATAAGCACTTTGATCAGCATAATTGAAGATTTGCTGAATACAGTGACAGTACTGGCATAGACTTAATAAGATTATATGACCCCTTCAGGAATAGCTGCAGTATGGGTAATTTTATATAAAAGGGAAACTTTCTTGAATACGTTGTGAAGTAATTATAATTACTCTTTGCTTCTGAAGCAATTGCATCTTTGATAGGTCAACCTAGGTTAATTTACAAAGATCAGACAAGTTGTTTCCAAGCACACAATAGAAGATTAAAAAAAACACCTTTAAATGGCTTACTTTTGAGATCAACAGAGATGGTGTGGAAATGACCTGTCTGCTTACAAAAAAGTCAAAGAATGTTAGTGCCAAAATTGAGTATCAAAACCATTTACCATCATCTGTGTTTACACTTATATCAGACATACCTCTGCTGTGATGAAAAGCTTTCTTTCAAACAAAATCTCAAACAATGATGCAGTTCACCATGGATAGTAACCTTTATGATGAGCTCACTGACTTGTCATTCCTCAGCCTAATTGCCCAACCTAATAGTTCCTGGCTCATAGGAAAAGAACTAAACTTCTTAAAGAGGAAGTTTTAGAATGTTTTAGGTCAAGGGTCTTCAAACGTGACCCTTTTATGACTTGTGGACTTCAACTCCCAGAATTCCTCAGCCAGGCATGCCTGGCTGAAGAATTCTGGGAATTGAAGTCCACAAGTCATAAAAGGGCCAAGTTTGAAGACCCCTGTTTTAGGTTTTTAAAACAAAGGATGGCACTAGAATGCATATCAGTGAGCCTCTTACAGAAGATAAAAACCCTACAAGAATATTCAGCTCATCACTCAGAGATCTCTTGGACTTCTGGAAGAAGGTCTAATTGAGGGGTCCTTGGTGCACTCTGAGCCTGGTTGTTTTCTTGCAGATGTTTCTTTACCCAAACTAGGTAACATCATCAGTTCTAGTCCCTGATGATGTTACCTAGACTGAGTAATGAAATATCATCTGCAAGAAGAAGAAAAAACAATCTCAAAGAGCACCAAGGACCCCTCATTTCAACCCTAAGCTACAAATATTCTCCTTTAGAATAGAATATCCTATTGGCCAAGTGTGATTAGACATGCAAGGAATTTGTCTCCAGTGCATAAACTCTCAGTTTACATGCAAAACAACAAAGCAATAATGATAACCATCATAATAAAGGATAATAATCCTAATAATGATACCAGTAGACAAAGTAGGGGAGCAGAGATGGATAAAAGTAATATACATGGGTAATATACTTAGACCAGGGGTAGGCAACCTTGGCTTTTTCATGACTCGTGGACTTCAACTCCCAGAATTCCTGAGCCAGCATAGCTCGTTGAAGTCCACAAGTCATGAAAGAGCCAAGGTTGCTTACCCCTGACTTAGACATAAGATAGAATGGTAGAAATTAGATAATTAGATGTTCAGCAGAGTGATGGCACAAGGAAAAAAACTGACTCTGTGTCTAATTGTTTTGGCATGAAGGTCTAATTCCTAGAAATTATTTCGACTTTATCCACACTAGACCACCCCAACCAGAGGCAAAAATATCACCTCTCCCCAGCTTGGGGGGGAGGAGCAACAGGGCAAAGATCCTTCTTACTCGTATTGAGTCAAAGTTTCTCTCCAACTCTCTGTTACTTCTCTCATGCACCAAGCAAGCACCTAACCATGCCCAGCATGGGATACAGATGCATAATTGTATGCATTTTTTACCCAAGTAGTATCATAATGGTAGTACTGTACTGTACTGATAGTACTATATTATAATTAGTTTGACACATCTGACATAATGTCAGACATGTCAGACTGTTATATCTGATATAATCTGGGACTTTCCAATGGTGCCTTAAGAAAAACATGCTAAGATTCTAAAACTAGATTCTATTTCAAAATGTGACATTGGTGTTCTCCAAGAATCAATGCAGTCACCTTTTCCAAACAAACTGTCCCAAATGTTAGTTTGTAAGAGTGAACACATTTGCTATGCGGGCATTGATACAGCAACTGAATTTACTCATCTGAGAGAAAACCAGATGCAACTTAACTTTATATGTAAACCACATCGTACAAAGAACTGAAGACAGTTCTGTTTCTTACATAGCAGGCAAAGGACTGGAATAGCTAGTCCTGTTGCATAAAAAGATGAAATGTAAGGAGGCAAAAAAAGAAAAAGGAAAAAGATGGTCTAGCAACACAATGCCCTGCCAACTATCTGGGCAGTTGACATTGTTAAAAATAGACTGAGGTTTAAATTCCCAAGTTTCCAGGTGCATATTTGATACTTTGGAAAACTAATCATGTACTTTGTCAGACTTGTTTGAAGTAAGACCTGAGAGATTTAAACGAAAACTTCTGCCAGCTAGGATGAGTGTAGTTCCTTGCTCCATCTCACCAGGTGGTCTGGATCATCCCGCTTCACTTTCTGCTGGATCACTGCAGGTGTTAAGAGTCTCTCTACCTTCGCTTGAGCTGATTAGCAGAGCAATGGAACATCAGAAGGAATGAATGGAATAAATCATAGGCAACAAAGGAAAGTGTTTCTGCTTGCAAGAACAATGTGAATAGCAACAGAGTTCTATTTGCAAATGATAGATTAGGGGACAATGATAGAATTACTTTGTTTTATCACAGCTTTTGAACAGGAGAACAATCAGAACAACAAAGGGTTAGACCGACTAACAGAATTAACTTGTTTTAATTATTGTGAACGGAAGAGTTATGAAAAATAGTGCTAATCATGTCTTAAGCTTTTGTGGCAGTTTTTATGTATAGTGTGTATGTGCTTTTTTAAAAAAACTACTGATATATCCGCCAATATAACACCATGAAGTATAATTTCATTTATTCAAAGCTTATGATTATTTTTAAATTAATTACATTCTTAATATGGCCTGGTAGTTATTTATGTCCTGCTTCTTGTTAACTCTGGTTGAAAGAAAAATTCCAAGCCAGGAATAAAATGGAGGCTGCTTAAGAAAAAAAGGTTCCTGTTTATTGATGAGCAGAACTAGCAACAGCATGCAGTTCTGGGACAGCTGACAAAAATGGAGTTGAGAGTGGCTGGGTTTTTATACCTTTTGGGGGTTTTGTGTTTGATATGCATGTTGTGAAATGTACTTTGACTTGTGCTTGAGTGTGCCCTTTTGGTATTCTAATTATTGTTGCCTAACTCCCATTGTGGCTGGGAAGTCATATCCTGTCCTTGGAGCTGGGTGGGGGAATGTAAATTCTTAATCCATCAGCTGTGGGGGTTTATGAATAATGTGCCCCAATCTTTCTGAATGGATTACCATATCTCCATTTCTAAAGATTGGCCTCCTCAGGTTTTTGCCTGAGGAAAGGAAGATTGGGGCTGTTTCTGTCTAGGATATTTTTCTCAATTTTTCCTTCTGGGGAAATATTCTCTCTTTTAATATTCCCCAAAATATTTCATTCTCGGTCGGAGGGGGTGCTGACTTCCTACACTCTTCTGCTTATAGTTTCACACCGAAATATTAGGCATACTTTTGTGATTTTTTCAGTAAGCAGATTAATCATGCAGATTTTTTTTGTTTTCTTGGGCTAATGGTGCAGACTCCCCAAAACATGATGAACAAAGTAAAGAAGAAACAGTGTCTACTCATCTCTTCTATATCTTGACAAACAAACAGAAGCCTAATCAAGGAACCACCAAAAATATTCCCACCAACATTGACAGGGCAAGCCACTTGCATATAAACAGAGAGCAAACCCCACCTCCTACTAGCATTGATAATCTAGTTTGGTAATGAAATGTTCGCAAGAAAACAATTGAGCACAGAGCCAGGACTATTGGGCTGTTTCTGCTCTCCAAACCAGCATTCTTCCTGATGTTTGCATAGCCCCTAACCTATTGAGTTTTCTTAAGATTGTCTATTTTTTTAGCAGCTTTGTGATCTTATTATTTATTTTTTTCTTGTTTGTTTTAACCTTCATAATAAATCTTTTTGTAAACCAGCTAAAGTTGCAACTGAGAATGACCTGAGACTATAAATAGCATAAATAAATGATATTGTTGAGAACATCTTGAACTTTGAAGATTCAGGAAGGAACTTCAAGAATCGCCCTTCTACTCCATGAAAAATTAATTACAAAAGGCGGTAAGCAAATGAGTGAGTGGTATAAAAATGAGGTTGACAGATTTGGTTTCTAGGAGCTATACAGTCTGTGAACTATCTGATGATGGATTGCTGGCACAAGATAGGTTGCCACTTCTGCACTGGCAGAAATATGTCAGGGCATGGTAAGAGAAATCAGAAGACCTATGAAAGATATCACAATAAAAGGCATCAAAGTGTCTGATTACATTTTGTAACTTTGACAAGTATGCTTAATTTGAGGGGATAGGCGGTGAAACATTGCATTGTTTCATATCAGTACTTAGCAGGAGTAAACAAATGTAATTTTGTACTGTGGAAAGAAAAGTCTTCATCCTGGTTCATCCAAGCTGGGGATAAATAAACAACATGGTGACTGCTTTAGAAAGAAGGTTGCAGTTTATTGAAGAGCCAGAAAGATGATTCTTGCAAAAAAGAAGAGAGAAAAGAAGGACTGAGCACATGTGGGAAGTAGGTTTTTATACCCCTCTCGAGACTTTTGTTTAATGTAGTTTCCTGTTCCTGTTTCAGGCTTTGTATTTCCTGTGTCACATACTCTGACCTAAGTCTGGGTGTGCCTTTCTGGTATTCTTGATGGTGGTGGGTTAGTCCTCCTAGAGTTTGGGTGGGGTATGCAGATTTTAGGTGTCTTTGTCTTCTTGATCTCCTAGCTGGGGCCTTTCTGATGGTTTACATCTGCATTTGTACAGAGCTGGCTTCTGCTTGGGGGAGGGAGACCTGGAGCTATAAAGGAAAACTGGGCATGCTTTTCTGTCTCTTTAAGATCCTTGGAGGAAATATATTTTTCTGCCCTTTTAATATTTCCTTCTCTGGGAGGGGCTGACTTCCCACAGTACCTGCAGGAGTAGTGGGGGAGTGTTTTGACAACGCAGAGCTTTCCCAGAAAAGACTTTGATTAAGAGACTGCAAGTCCAGAGCTGGATGGGGAATGAGCAAAGAGGTTCAGGGTAACTCTGCCCTAGAATCTGTCAGGATACACCTAGTAGATTAAAAAAAAGTTACAGCTTTAGATGGTCAAGATTCTGTCCATTAGGTATAAGCAAATAAAGCACTGAACTCAATTGGATCTCACTTCTCATCTCTGGGCTTAACCCTGACAGCAATCTTTCTTAACAATTATTTAACATTTTCATCAAGGTGCTAAGTAGAATGCATATGAATGGATTCCCCTCCTTCACTTAATTTTCCAAAGACCTGTGAAATAAGCTAAGCTCAGGAAGACAGCATCCATAGCACTGTGAACCTCAGAGTATTTTGGGAAACAGAATACAGTTATTTCCAAAATAACATTAGAACAATTCCATCTGTCTAGGTTCTTGTTTGCATTTGCTCAACAGAGAGAGCTATATATTATTCCTTCCCTGTCTGTGTGGATTTTTGATTGGGTAATTATCACTTTTATTGGATCTGATTCTTCGCAGGAACTTTGATCTTTACTCAAAGCCCCTAGCCTTGACCATCCAGCCTGACTTCTGAGTTTTGACCTGATTGTAGATGTGTGATTCCTGGCTAGGGATGTATGGATGATATAAATCTTTGTTTTCTTTTGCCATAGTCATTCTACTTTTATTTGGCAGGTTTCTGTGATTTTCTCCAATTCTTTTTCTACTGTCTCTAGGTACTACAATATCCATTAACCAACCTTTTTGCCTTTCATATCGACAACTACTAAATTTGGGGTGTTATGTGTTAGGGGTTTGTCTGTTTGAATTCTAAAGTCCAAGAGCTCTTTAGCTTCTTAATTTTCTATTATTTTGCCTATTTTATGCTCCCACATTTCTTGCTTGCAAATCTTCCAATGCACCACTGATGGTATTTTGTCATGGCATTGTTTCTAGTCAGTCTGTATGACCCTCGTTCAGCAGTTAATGAGTGGTCCACTGTTTCTTCAGCTTCTTTGCAGAGGTGGCATTTATTTTCTGTTGCTGTCCTCTCAGTTCTGGCTTTGTATGCATTTGTTCCTAAAGATTGGTTTTGTGCAGCTAGAATTAGTCCCTCTATCTCTTTCTTCAATTTTCCTGCCAGATCTTCTTGTTATCTGTTTGGCCAGCTTTTTTTTTTTTTAATGTACTTTGCCTTACCATGTGTCTTTTCTATTCATTTGTTCCTTCTTACACATCACTTTTGTCTCTCTAGTGTTCAGTAAGCCTTCATGATATACTAGTTTCAGTGCATCTTCTCCACTGTCCTTCAGATATTCTTACAATGACCCTTTTTCTTCTTCAACTGATGGTGTACTTGCAATGTTCCATACCCATCTATTTTCCTCAGTAAGTGGATTCTAACAACAATGCTGCATGGATGTCATTATTGTTATGCTTTTCCTATCCATGGCTTTTAGTTCTGCTTGAATCCAGTCCACTATTCCAGCTGTGTAATGACTGGAATTGCCCAAATGTTCTTTGCCTTAATGTTTTTTCCTTCAGTGAGTGTGAACTTTAAGATCTTCTTCACTCTCATGAGATATTCACTACTAACCTTCTTGACCTCAGTATGCTTGATGTTAGCTTGAAGGACGGTAGTGATTGCCTACATCCAGACATTTGATTCCTTCAGATTTCTCTATTCCCCCCCCCCATTGTTAGTAAAATCATTTGTCAAGTCCAAACTCCATTTCAACATTTTAGCTGTATTACTTTTTGTTCATAACAATATGAAGTCACAGCTGTGCCAGTTGTTTAGCTGAGGTGGCCTTCATACATTATTAGGCATCATTAAGGTTGAAAAACTGCACCCATAGCTTGCTTAGATATCTAACTGTTTTATTGCCAGAGACACAGCCACTTCCTTTTTGCTTTTTTGTCAGGAAGATAAATTTTTACCTATTGGTTGGCAACTAAATCTTTATTTTCACAGAGAAACAGTTTTAATTATAGTTTTAACTTCATCCATGAATACTTTCTAAGTTTTTATCCTAACGTAAAATACATCTTATCATAATAATAGTCCATTAATTCAATGGAGTGTGATGAAGCTTCCTTCAAGAAAACTGGGTATTGAAATCTATTGTAATTCCATATTTATCTGACATTTATTTTTAAAGGAGAACACACTCAGCACATTGTGACAAATCAAATGTACTTCTGGAGTGTAGAAATACCAAATAAGACATAGCCCTGGGATAGTTCAATAAAATAAGTAGCATCCGGAGTTCTATGGACATCATAGCTTAGTGTCATCTATAAGACAATCTAGATAACTAGAGAAGATCTCATATGACTGTTATAAGTGATGACAGTCTATAACAACTGCTGACAAACTTTTTATGCACCATCATATGGTGTTAGTTTAATGGCATGGAACAATATTTGATACCCTCCAGAGAAAGGGAGTAAGGGAGTAATTTCCTAAATAGGAAAAATGCAGTATACTTTAAGAAATAAAGTATACTTTTATACTATATATTGAAATGGCATAAGCAAATATGACTGTGTTCTGTATTGCTCACATACAAATTTTCGTTGTAAGATGAAGCCTGAATAGAAAATATAATTCTTCCCAGTATAGTCCAAAACCCTGGAAGTTTATGTATTGCTTCATGTAAATCCAGCCAGTGGTGTCCGTGATTCAAATTTCTCAATACATTTTGATAAATTAAATTGTTTTATTTTGGGCTATTTATCAATCCTATATATTTAATTTAGTGTTCAGGCCATTTATGGACAAGTACATTAATGTAAAAGCTTGTCAAATCTTTGAATGGAGTCTGAATGTTGTCTTCTAAATTGATTCTAATTTGGATTGCTTCAGAGATTTGATCTGGAAATTTAAATTAGCAGTGAAATAAAGTTCCATATTAAATATTTGCAAATAATAATAATAATAACAACAACAACAATAATAATAAAAATAATAACAATAAGAATAATGACGACGACAACGATGATGATGATGATGATGATGATGGTGATGATGATGATGATGATGATGATGATGATGATGATGATGATGATGGAAGGGACTTTGGAGGTCATCTAATCAACCCCCTGCTCAGGCAGGAACCCTATACCATTTCAGACAAATGGCTGTCCAGTCTCTTCTTAAAAACTTCCAGTGTTGGAGCATTCACAACTTCTGGAGGCAGGTTGTTCCACTGATTAATTGTTCTCACTGTCAGGAAATTTCTCCTTAGTTCTAGGTTGCTCCCTTTGATTAGTTTCTGGTTGTTATCATTTGCTGCTGCAATCATAACAATATAGAAGTGGTATAAATTTGATAGAAAAAATGTTTAACAATAAGAAATATGTTCATTATGTAGAAAACATTTATTTACATAAAATAATTCCCTGGGTATTTACCGTAAGTACAAAATCTTTTTTGCTTAAAAGAAATGATTGAGAAAGGTATTTTACACCCAGGTACTCTGCCATATTCAATCAGATAGTATAATAAAGATTTATTTTGCTTCAGAATTAAAAAAAAAAAATAACCAGCTAGTGTAGGCTTTCTTGGAGACGTAGAAGATTGCACAACAAATACTTAATGGATTACATTTAAAGCTTCGACATATGGAGAGATGTAAATAGACTCATTACAGCATCCAAACATGTACAAACACAATCCATTTAACTATATTAACTATATTAACATTAAGAAAGTCACGATTACACACTTGAGAGTTAATATCATTCCATGGGTCAAGAGTTTATGCATATGTTTGTATAACTGTGCTTCAGTAAGTCTGTTCAGTTTTTTTTTTTAAAAAAAATGCATGAGCCATAAGTCAATAAACAGTGCTCTTGTGCTATCTCAAATTTCAAATGAGTATTTGAATTGGTATTTGCCTTTTAAAACCTCAGAATTGAATTGTTTTCAGTTGCTTTGTTACATCAGTCTCATATATTTTGTCATTCTTAACTTGCATTTCGTTGTTCCTGCTGCAAGTCCTGACACAAGGGAGACATCTGAAAAATAGCTCTCTGAGGGGTAATCCAATAATATTTTTCAAGAAATGTCACATATTAATAAAGGCTAAAGGTCATTTGAATTTTTGCTGGATCTTTCCATCATGCTATGTTTCTACTGTCAGAAATTGTGCTCCCTCAAAAAGCAGCTCTTTCAAATACAAAACATTATACAAACATATCATCTAACCAAGACAAGTAGCACTCAAAAATTATCATTTCATATTCTACTGTGGTCCCCAGGGTAAAGCTGATCCAAATGAATGTTTCCTACAATGATAGATAAGGCAAGAAATATAAATAACAGATAACAGAGTTGGGAGGGACCTTGGAATAGAATAGAATAGAATAGAATAGAATAGAATAGAATAGAATAGAATAGAATAGAATAAGAAGAAGAAGGGACCTTGGGAGTCTTCTAGTCCAGCTCCTTGCTCAAACAGGAAACCCTATACCATTTCAGACCAATGGTTGTCCAATCTCGTTTTAAAAACCTCCAGTCTAATATGAACTGCCTAGATCTCATGAAAATTTGGATTGTTGCTAGTTGTTCTTAGGCTAGGGGCAAAAAGCTTCATGGGATGTACACTTGAATTGCTTTTCAAGCAGTTCCAAGACTGTGCTTTACTATGCTTAGTGTAGTAACAGATTTTGTTATGTATACCAGAAACCTACATAAAATCTTATTGTGAAAGTTGATTATTGGAAAGGCAAGAACACTATTAAAAATTTCACAGAGCTTTATATTTATGGGGGGGGGGAGTTCTGTGGAAAAACCTCCCTCTGAACTGGCATAGGAAATGCTTAAAGTACTATTGAAGTAAGCATGTCATGTCTGAATGGAATGTAATCTCTTTGCCAAAGATCAAGGTATAACTGATAAAACTACCAAAAGTAAACCAGGACATGAACTTCCATGATCTAGAATTACTCAAGAACAGCTACTCCTCCTAAAATGTATTCTAAACTGTAACAATATTCCATGATAAATATAGGTAAGCAATAGCTGGCCATAGCCAACACAGCTCTGTGATTAAATGTCCAGAGTGTAAACACTTTTCTATTTTATAACTTCTTATTTGCTTTGTAACTTTTGCCTGCTACTTGTCTTGCTAGCTTTTCTGCACTAGGAAATCATTTTGAAATGAAGGGTCTACAAGACAACTTTTGGAAACTCTGATTACTAATGAAGATAACCTTTCTGCTCATATTAGTTTGGGAAAATTATGTTGATCAGATCAGATAAGTGCACCTCCATTTAGTTTTGTGGAATTGAGAAATGTACTAAGGACAACTATATAGGACAACCAGTGATTCTATAAATCAATGTAGATGTTGTAGTTGCTGCTTTTTATTGTAAGTATGCCCATTAGTGACAAAAATTGGGGGGGGGGAGAGAAGATGTTCAATATTCCTCTTCCTAAAAGGGGGGACTTCATAACTTAATAAATGAAGCTCAGAACAATGGTTTAATCATCTTAAACAGCTTAATCATTTTCCTGACCAGTATAGGAAGTTAGTGCAGAATGCTTCTTTTAGCATCTCCAGCAAAGAGCTCTCCCATGCTTCTGCTTAAGTAGCCCATCACCTCTCAAGAAGAAATGTTTTACTGCTCTTTTAGCCATTAGGAAACATTTCCTAAAATGTAATTGAACTCTGCTTCTTTACAGTTGCCACCAATATGTCTAATCCTGCCATTTGGAGTAGCAGAATAAAATAATTCTCTGCATGACAAGTTTTCAGATACTTGAAGACCACTGTCATGTCTTCCTTAATCTTCTTTCCTCTAGGCTAAACATATCCATCTACTTTCTCACAGGACTTGCTTTCCTTTCTTTTCTCCATCCTGGTCCCTATTCCCTAAATAGTGCATACAGTGTCAATATATGTTCAGTACACAGAACATTCCAATCACCATCAAGAAGGCTAGATTCTCATATAATCTTATTAATCAGATGACTGAAAGCAAAAAAAGGGAGTTGGGAGAAGAGATTACAGAATGTTGGAAACTGAACATGTGTCCTTTAGTGCCCCATTTAACAGTAAATTCATTCAGGATGCCTCTCTTTAATCCTGTGTTCCAGTGCTGTAATTAGAGAGGGAGCCAGTGGTGGGATTCAGCCAGTTTGCACCAGTTCGGCAGAACCGGTAGCTATTTTTTTGTTGCCCAAGCCCAGAACGGACTTCTGGAAGGTGCATCCACATAGAGAACCAGTTGTTCCCATATATGAATCTCACCACTGGCAAGGAGCATTATGTATGACTTCTTGAGAGACATCATCTAGATTTCATGATGATGATGATGATGATGATGATGATGATGATGATGATGATGATGAATAAGAAGAATTATCTGCAAATCATTATCTGCTTTTTTCAGACTCTGAAATTCATTACAACTCATCTATATTTTTTTATTTGCAACATTTACATCATAAAAACGATAAAACATTTAAAACTCCTAGAAGAAAAAATATATCTTCACCAGCTCATATAAACACCTAAAGATGTCAATGCCTGTCTTATTTAAAATGATATCACTATAACACATTGATTACATGATCAAATGAGACAATGCATATTATAGTGGATAAGAATGAACAGCATGCCTGCTGGTGAAATGCACTGTATAGCATAGTGTTCAATTATAATTCTCTTCCTTCACTCCAGGATGCATGTTCTTCCCTCCCCTTGATTAGAAACCATGCTGCTTAAAATGTTTAGCAATTATAGATTGGGAGCACTGAGTAATTTATGTGGATATAATGACTTAAATGGCTCTTCATTATTTTGCAATCAGATCTGAGATGCTTTGGAGATGTAGCATATCCATTGTCAGCATGCTGGGTTAACTTCTTCTAGAGGTACAAGTGGATGCCAAAAGATATTCTGAGTCAACTGAGGGTCAGTAAGCTAAAAACCTGTTTATCTAGGATAAGGAACACATCTCCTGGTGTAACAAAGCAAACAGTGAGAGTTTGAAAATGAAAATTGCTTATTACTTAAAAGAAGAATTCCATTTTGACCCACGCCAATCAACCACATTGGCAAACCTGTCAGAATTTCAAAAGCTGTTCATTATTAGCATAAGAATAATCATGTATTCTCTCCATCTTCATAAAAATGTAATTGTACAGAAATTATTTTTAGTATTTTTCTGAGAATAGCTGAGAAATGTTCCAATGTATTTGATAAAAGAAAAAAAAAGTTCTGTCATTTTTTTTAACCCACTAAAGGGAAGGAATAAGGAAGGTCCAAAATATTCAAGTTGCAGCTGTAGCCATCATCTTAATTTCTTTCACTTCTCACTTCTTCCACCCTCCCCCCACCCCCCAGATACCCCTTAGTTTCTCTAAGCACAAATAGAAGAATTTTGGGAGATTGTTTTACATAACTTTTTATGTTACTATCTTGATTCCTAAAATAAACTGTTAATGTAAATATAATTAAGGTTTCGGTTCGAAAAGTTCTACATGGAAAAAGAAATTAAAGGTGGTTCAATAACTTAATTTTATGTCTAACTAGGTCTCAGAAAAGTGAGAAGGGTCCGTACTTTTCAACATTTTACCCCGTTTTAGTGAATTTTGTATCGTTGTATTTAAAACCCGAGGTAACATCAGCATTGTCGAGAACTACCCGTAGTAATCACACTTGAAGCTAGTCTTATAATTATTGGTTTGTTCAGTAATGAATTCCCACTATTTTAATTACAACAGTTGTGACTCTTTCTGAAAGAAGATAATATTATCTTTTAATATTTGATATTTATTTATTTAATATTTTAATAATATTTTAAGCCATCTTTCCTAATCATAGAACTTCAAAAAAATTTGTAATAAAATATTAATATATTTGGAAATCTTTCTGTTAATAATAATAATAATAATAATAATAATAATAATAATAATAATAATAATAATAATAATAATAATAAAGTTGGAAGGGACCTTGGAGGTCATCGAGTCCAAACCCCTGCTCAGGCAGGAACCCTACACCATTTCAGACAAATGGCTGTCCAGTCTCTTCTTAAAAACTTCCAGTGTTGGAGCATTCACCGCTTCTGGAGGCAGGTTGTTCCACTGGTTAATTGTTCTAACTGTCAGGAAGTTTCTCCTTAGTTCTAAGTTGCTTCTCTCCTTGATTAGTTTCCATCCGTTGCTTCTCATCCTGTCTTCAGATGCCTTGGAGAATAGCTTGACTCCCTTTTCTTTGTGGCAGCCCCTGCTGCTGATTCTGTGACTTCATTGCTGACTATTGTTTTACAAAATAATTTATTGTTTTAAGAACTGCATGTTATTGGGTTTATGTTGATAGATGCCAATGGGAAATGGCAGAGGCCATACGAATGACAGGAACAGTGGGAAGGACCCATTCACAATAACATATTTTCAGCAGACTGTTAAATTAAGAACTAGACAAATATCAAATCTGTTGAAACCCTTGCAATAGTTTGGGGAAAGAATCTATACAATATGGGCATATGATCTAAGAGGCTGATGAAGCTATGACAGATGGTATCATCTCAATTCCAGGTAGCTATGAAAGAAACTGATTATTGGGATCCATTCCTACATGGCTTAGGATATGAATGAAAGTGAGATAAGTTTGGTTTTGCTCTGGTGAGTAATTTATATCAGCGTACTCTTATAGATTCTTCTGGACTGGTTAGTAGTCAATATGTGGCTGCAATTGTGTGCCCTTTCCCTTTTTAATATGTGTCACATGTGCAATAAAGGGCAAGGCTTTCATTGCAGGGTTGAAGTCCCCATCTTCATATTTTGATGCCACCACCCAACACACCTTTTCCATGGTGGCGTCTCTATTCTGGAGCTCCCTACCATGTTTATGTTTCTCTCACTTCCATTTCTTTTATAGGCAGTGCCTAATGAATTTTCTAAACAACAACAACAACAACAACAACAACAACAACAACAACAATAATAATAATAATAATAATAATAATAATAATAATAATAATAATAATAATAATAATAATAATAATAATAATAATAGAGTTGGAAGGGACCTTGGAGGTCTTCTTATCCAACCCCCTGCTCAGGCAGGAAATCCTACACCATTTCAACCAAATGGTTGTCTAGTCTCTTCTTAAAAACTTCCAGTGTTGGAGCATTCACAACTTCTGGAGGCAAGTTGTTCTAACTGTCAAGAAATTTCTCCTTAGTTCTAGGTTGCTTTTCTCTTTAATTAGTTTCCATCCATTGCTACTTGTCCTGCCTTCAGGTGCTTTGGAGAATAGCTTTACTCCCCTTCTTTGTGGCAACCTCTGAGATATTAGAACGCTGCTATCAGGTCACCCGTAGTCCTTCTTTTCATTGAACTAGACATACCCAATTCCAGCAACTGTTCCTTATATGTTTTAGTCTCCAGTCCCCTAATCATCTTTGTTGCTCTTCTCTGTACTCTTTCTAGAGTCTTAACATCTTTTTTACATTGTGGTGACCAAAACTGGATGCAGTGTTCCAAATGTGGCCTTACTAAGGTTTATAAAGTGGTATTAACACTTCACATGATCTTCATTCTATCCCTCTGTTAATGCAACCTAGCAGTGTGTTGGCTTTTTTTTTTTGGCAGCTGTAGCACACTGCTGGCTCATATTTAAGTGATTGTCCACTAGCATTCCAGATCCCTCTCACAGTTACTACTATTGAGGAAAGTACCATCTATACTGTATCTGTGCATTTAGTTTTTCTTGACTAAATGAAGAACCTTATTTTTTTCACTATTGAATTTCATTTTGTTAGATAGCACCCAATGTTCAAGTCTGTCAAGAGCCTCCTGTATCTTAAGCCTATCTTCTGAAATGTTGGCTATTCCTGCCAGCTTGGTGTCGTCTGAAAATTTGATGAGTTCCCCATCTATCCCCTCATCCAAATCATTGATGAAGATGTTGAAGAGCACTGAGCCTAGAACAGAGCCCTGTTGAACCATCTATGCATTAAATACAAGTAGTGTTGGTTATTTTTTCATTTATTTGATTTTTTTAAGCATTTATTTTATGCTCTTTTATTCCATATGTTTAAATAATCATGTTTTGGTGCCTCTCTTGAATTGAGTTTTTTCCCCCCGTGGGATGATGTGAGAAAACTTGTAGATTTCAAATGTGTTTTTAGAAGAAAGATATTCTTTATTTTGCACTGCATGTTATCTAAAAGTGTCAAAAGCCACTGTACAAATATCTGTTTTTTAAGCCTTGGGGCATTGTTTTATTGTCCATATCAAAATCTGTTAAGAATAATTAACAAGATGTTTCCAGACTGCTTAGTATCTAAAATTGTGATATTTCACTGGTTTTATTAGAACCCTTCAAAAAGCTGTATAAAGTTGTAAATAAATGTTTTCTGGCTCCAGTAAAGCAAGGAGTATACAAAATATTCCACATTAAATGCCCTATAGTTAAAAAGCCATGATATAAATTTAAATATGAATCTACATGTAAATAAATCTAAATGTAAATAAATAATCAGACTTCTTATTGATGAGATCAACTTTTCTTTCTCAAAGTTTTCGCCAATTCTAGAAATAATTGGTGATCAGGGTTCCCAAAAGTTCATCTGTTTTGCTATGAACTTAATATATGCAGACACGCAAATCATATCACTTTTATAAGACTATATGTAGATATTTTGTAGTAATCAGACAAGTAAACATCAATGAAACCATTTTTCTTCCAGCTGTTTCTTGTTAAATTTACATTTTTAGAACTTTTTTTTTCTATTTTCCTCTTTACTTTTTCTTCCTTTAGGAAATAAAGTAAACTTTAATAATAAAAATTAAAATAAATGAGGAACAGCGCTCAGAATTATTCAGATTATTTTTGAAAGATATAACTAAATTTTAATGCATAAAATATTAACTATCATGCGACACTAGCTTTGAAATATCTGCCTAAGGTCAGAACTAACACCACCAAAAAAGAACATTATCAGTTCTAATTGAGCCCCAACAGAGTCAGAGAGATAGGAGGGAGAAAGATAAAATTAATATTGCTAAATGTTTGATTTAGATTAATTGCAAACAATACTGACACATATATATTGCAAGCCTTTTGTGATTGTTTTCCTCCTGCCTATAAAAAGTTCTTATTTGATTAGATATTAGTATTAAAAGCCCATTTCTTTATTCATTTAGGGTAAAAGGTAGATATTGTTTAACTGTTCAAACAGTTTACAAATTACAAATTACATAATGTCACTCCAATCCTAAAGTTTGTCTTTAGTAATTTGATACACTTATTCTTTTTAAAGAAATCATAGGAAAATGTGATTCTGTTGCATGCATGTAAGAACAAAGGTTCTCCATCACGTTTATGTAAGATTGGTTTTTTAACCACAACAGAGTTCCTTGAAAATGTTTTGCTTCTCATCCAAGAAGCTTCTTCAGTTTTGACAGTTCATAATTCAGTCAGAACTAAAGAAGCTTTTTGGATAAGAAGCGAAACATTTCAAAGGGAAAAAACCAAGAAAGTCCAGTTGCTCTTTGGAAAAGCACCTTTGGGATGGCCATGACTTGGATGATTGAGAATCTCCATAGACAACCACAATAGAGCCTTTTTCTCTTAGTGATTTCTACAAAATTCCCCTTTAGTCTCATTGGGTTTTATGCCTGTTACAATTTTTTGAGTATAGCATATGGCATTACATGGAAGATTAAATGTTGCCCACACAAGTAATTATATATTATTACATACATATGATTAATAATATCAGTAAAAATTCGACTCCTGGGTACATCCATGTCACAAAATCCCCATTTCCCTACGATTCAACCTAATATTTCTTCCCTTGTCACCATTTTCAGCGTCCACCACCGCTGCCATCTTGATGGCATTCTGCCATCAGCAGCAGATTGGATGGCAGAATGCCATCGAGATGGCAGTGGTGGTGGACGCCGAAAATGGTGACAAGGGAAGAAATATTAGGTTGAATCGTAGGCAAATGGGTTTGCTCACGTAAAAAGGGATAGGAGAGTAGAAGACAGTGAACGAAGAGAGATGCCCGGGTCACAACCCAAGGGGGCGGGGGGAATTGATTGGAGTCCGAATGGAGTATATGGTGAGATCAGGAGAAGATTGAATGGCCCGCACCCCAGGACCCCTGGCGAGAAGCATTATGCACAAGAGGGAGAGGAGAGTATAGAAACAGCTATCCCCCCAAAAAGGGGGGGAGAACCCCACTTAGCCCAAGAATTAGTGATGGAAAGAGTGTACGAGGTAGGAACAGGAAAGGGCTGGGTGCTGTTGTCAAGGATACGTCTAGAGTGCAATCTGATCGGCTGGGACCGATGACGCGGTCTAGAAGCCGGATGCAGACGCTTGGTGATCTTATGTAAGTTCTTTCCCATTGACTGACTTTAACCCTGACGATGTCGGAAGTTTCCAATGAAAGCTTGGTTTTATTAAAAAAAATTCCTTATTGGATTCTCCTGGTGATCGTAATTGATTTATTTTGTGACATACATACATACATACATACATACATACATACATACATACATACATACTTTATGCACACTTAGCTGAAATTAGTACAGCTAAACACAGTTCTGTAGAATGTCTAGTCTAGTGGAAGCATAAAAGTTTGAGTTAATATAAACATATTTCCCCTTGAGAACATCTTGAGAACACTGAGACTTTAATATTGGTATATTGTAGCCTCACACAATTAATCGCCAATCACCTATGAATTGCCTCCATCCAAATTCCATATCCTCTAACGAGAGCTTAAATCATTATTGTGCAGATCTGTATAGTATAGTATATATCATAGACAGGTTTCAAATGAAGAATGTACAATNTAATAATAATAATAATAATAATAATAATAATAATAATAATAATAATAATAATAAAGTTGGAAGGGACCTTGGAGGTCATCGAGTCCAACCGCCTGCTCAGGCAGGAACCCTACACCATTTCAGACAAATGGCTGTCCAGTCTCTTCTTAAAAACTTCCAGTGTTGGAGCATTCACCGCTTCTGGAGGCAGGTTGTTCCACTGGTTAATTGTTCTAACTGTCAGGAAGTTTCTCCTTAGTTCTAAGTTGCTTCTCTCCTTGATTAGTTTCCATCCATTGCTTCTCATCCTGTCTTCAGACGCCTTGGAGAATAGCTTGACTCCCTCTTCTTTGTGGCAGCCCCTGCTGCTGATTCTGTGACTTCATTGCTGACTATTGTTTTACAAAATAATTTATTGTTTTAAGAACTGCATGTTATTGGGTTTATGTTGATAGATGCCAATGGGAAATGGCAGAGGCCATACGAATGACAGGAACAGTGGGAAGGACCCATTCACAATAACATATTTTCAGCGGACTGTTAAATTAAGAACTAGACAAATATCAAATCTGTTGAAACCCTTGCAATAGTTTGGGGAAAGAATCTATACAATATGGGCATATGATCTAAGAGGCTGATGAAGCTATGACAGATGGTATCATCTCAATTCCAGGTAGCTATGAAAGAAACTGATTATTGGGATCCATTCCTACATGGCTTAGGATATGAATGAAAGTGAGATAAGTTTGGTTTTGCTCTGGTGAGTAATTTATATCAGCGTACTCTTATAGATTCTTTTGGACTGGTTAGTAGTCAATATGTGGCTGCAATTGTGTGCCCTTTCCCTTTTTAATATGTGTCCCATGTGCAATAAAGGGCAAGGCTTTCATTGCAGGGTTGAAGTCCCCATCTTCATATTTTGATGCCACCACCCAACACACCTTTTCCATGGTGGCGTCTCTATTCTGGAGCTCCCTACCATGTTTATGTTTCTCTCACTTCCATTTCTTTTATAGGCAGTGCCTAATGAATTTTCTAAACAACAACAACAACAACAACAACAACAACAACAACAACAACAACAACAACAATAATAATAATAATAATAATAATAATAATAATAATAATAATAATAATAATAATAATAATAATATAGAGTTAGAAGGGACCTTGGAGGTCTTCTTGTCCAACCCCCTGCTCAGGCAGGAAACCCTACACCATTTCAACCAAATGGTTGTCTAGTCTCTTCTTAAAAACTTCCAGTGTTGGAGCATTCACAACTTCTGGAGGCAAGTTGTTCTAACTGTCAAGAAATTTCTCCTTAGTTCTAGGTTGCTTTTCTCTTTAATTAGTTTCCGTCCATTGCTACTTGTCCTGCCTTCAGGTGCTTTGGAGAATAGCTTTACTCCCCTTCTTTGTGGCAACCTCTGAGATATTAGAACGCTGCTATCATGTCACCCATAGTCCTTCTCTTCATTGAACTAGACATACCCAATTCCAGCAACTGTTCCTTATATGTTTTAGTATCCATTCCCCTAATCATCTTTGTTGCTCTTCTCTGTATTCTTTCTAGAGTCTTAACATCTTTTTTACATTGTGGTGACCAAAACTGGATGCAGTGTTCCAAATGTGGCCTTACTAAGGTTTATAAAGTGGTATTAACACTTCACATGATCTTCATTTTATCCCTCTGTTAATGCAACCTAGCACTGTGTTGGCTTTTTTTTTTTGGCAGCTGTAGCACACCGCTGGCTCATATTTAAGTGATTGTCCACTAGCATTCCAGATCCCTCTCACAGTTACTACTATTGAGGAAAGTACCATCTATACTGTATCTGTGCATTTAGTTTTTCTTGCCTAAATGAAGAACCTTATTTTTTTCACTATTGAATTTCATTTTGTTAGATAGCACCCAATGTTCAAGTCTGTCAAGAGCCTCCTGTATCTTAAGCCTATCTTCTGAAATGTTGGCTATTCCTGCCAGCTTGGTGTTGTCTGAAAATTTGATGAGTTCCCCATCTATCCCCTCATCCAAATCATTGATGAAGATGTTGAAGAGCACTGAGCCTAGAACAGAGCCCTGTTGAACCATCTATGCATTAAATACAAGTAGTGTTGGTTATTTTTTTATTTATTTGAATTTTTTAAGCATTTTATGCTCATTTATTCCATATGTTTACATAATCATGTTTTGGTGCCTCTCTTGAATTGAGTTTTTTTTCCCAGTGGGATGATGTGAGAAAACTTGTAGATTTCAAATGTGTTTTTTGAAGAAAGATATTCTTTATTTTGCACTGCATGTTATCTCAAAGTGTCAAAAGCCACTGTACAAATATCTGTTTTTTTAAGCCTCAGGGCATTGTTTTATTGTCCATATCAAAATCTGTTAAGAATAATTAACAAGATGTTACCAGACTGCTTAGTATCTAAAATTGTGATATTTCACTGGTTTTATTAGAACCCTTCAAAAAGCTGTATAAAATTGTAAATAAATGTTTTCTGGCTCCAGTAAAGCAAGGAGTATACAAAATATTCCACATTAAATGCCCTATAGTTAAAAAGCCATGATATAAATTTAAATATGAATCTAAATGTAAATAAATGTAAATGTAAATAAATAATCAGACTTCTTATTGATGAGATCAACTTTTCTTTCTCAAAGTTTTCACCAATTCTAGAAATAATTGGTGATCAGGGTTCCCAAAAGTTCATCTGTTTTGCTATGAACTTAATATATGCAGACATGCAAATCATATCACTTTTATAAGACTATATGTAGATATTTTGTAGTAATCAGACAAGTAAACATTAATGAAACCATTTTTCTTCCAGCTGTTTCTTGTTAAATTTACATTTTTAGAACTTTTTTTTCTATTTTCCTCTTTACTTTTTCTTCCTTTAGGAAATAAAGTAAACTTTAATAATAAACATTAAAATAAATGAGGAACAGCGCTCAGAATTATTCAGATTATTTTTGAAAGATATAACTAAATTTTAATGCATAAAATATTAACTGTCATGCGACACTAGCTTTGAAATATCTGCCTAAGGTCAGAACTAACACCACCAAAAAAGAACATTATCAGTTCTAATTGAGCCCCAACAGAGCCAGAGAGATAGGAGGGAGAAAGATAAAATTAATATTGCTAAATGTTTGATTTAGATTAATTGCAAACAATACTGACACATATATATTGCAAGCCTTTTGTGATTGTTTTCCTCCTGCCTATAAAAAGTTCTTCTTTGATTAGATATTAGTATTAAAAGCCCATTTCTTTATTCATTTAGGGTAAAAGGTAGATATTGTTTAACTGTTCAAACAGTTTACAAATTACAAATTACATAATGTCACTCCAATCCTAAAGTTTGTCTTTAGTAATTTGATACACTTATTCTTTTTAAAGAAATCGTAGGAAAATGTGATTCTGTTGCATGCATGTAAGAACAAAGGTTCTCAATCACGTTTATGTAACATTGGTTTTTTAACCACAACAGAGTTCCTTGAAAATGTTTTGCTTCTCATCCAAGAAGCTTCTTCAGTTTTCACAATTCATAATTCAGTCAGAACTAAAGAAGCTTTTTGGATAAGAAGCAAAACATTTCAAAGGAAAAAAACCAAGAAAGTCCAGTTGCTCTTTGGAAAAGCCCCTGTGGGATAGCCATGACTTGGATGATTGAGAATCTCCATAGACAACCACAATAGACCCTTTTTCTCTTAGTGATTTCTACAAAATCCCCCTTTAGTCTCATTGGGTTTTATGCCTATTACAATTTTTTGAGCATAGCATATGGCATTACATGGAAGATTAAATGTTGCCCACACAAGTAATAATAATATATATATTATATATATGTAGGTCTTTGGTTATTCAGGTTTTCTCCCATGTAAAATTGAAAGTGTCTTGGCGACGTTTCGACGAAGTCCCATTCGTCATCTTCAGGCTGGTGTTTTCAGCTTCGTGCTAACAGACACATAGACCTACTACCTCCTTACCAAACCAACATATATGAATGTTCTTGCTGGCATTCGTGGTCTCTCTGTAGTTGTGTGGGGCATATGGGATTAGTACAGCTTCTGGAAAGGGAGCTTTTTAGTTTCTGTATGCCTCCTAACAGATGCAGGAAACTTTCTGCCCAGAGCCGGGCGAATCAGCCACAGAGGGTGAGCGGCTGCTCTGGAGAATGGAGATGGCAGTGGTGGTGGACACCGAAAATGGTGACAAGGGAAGAAATATTAAGTTGAATGGTAGGCAAACGGGGATTGCTCACGTAAAAAGGGATAGGAGAGTAGAAGACAGTGAACGAAGAGAGATGCCCGGGTCACAACCCCAGGAGGCAGGGGGGAATCGATTGGAGTCCGAATGAAGTATATGGTGAGATCAGGAGAAGATTGAATGGCCCGCACCCCAGGACCCCTGGCAAGAAGCATTATGCACAAGAGGGAGAGGAGAGTATAGAAACAGCTATCCCCCCAAAAAGGGGGGGAACCCCACTTAGCCCAAGAATTAGTGATGGAAAGAGTGTACGAGGTAGGAACAGGAAAGGGCTGGGTGCTGTTGTCAAGGATATGTCTAGAGTGCAATCTGATCGGCTGGGACCGATGACGCGGTCTAGAAGCCGGATGCAGACGCTTGGTGATCTTATATAAGTTCTTTCCCATTGACTGACTTTAACCCTGACGATGTCGGAAGTTTCCGATGAAAGCTTGGTTTTATTAAAAAATTTTCCTTATTGGATTCTCCTGGTGATCGTAATTGATTTATTTTGTGACATACATACATACATACATACATACATACATACTTTATGCACACTTAGCTGAAATTAGTACAGCTAAACACAGTTCTGTAGAATGTCTAGTCTAGTGGAAGCATAAAAGTTTGAGTTAATATAAACCTATTTCCCCTTGAGAACATCTTGAGAACACTGAGACTTTAATATTGGTATATTGTAGCCTCACACAATTAATCGCCAATCACCTATGAATTGCCTCCATCCAAATTCCATATCCTCTAACGAGAGCTTAAATCATTATTGTGCAGATCTGTATAGTATAGTATATATCATAGACAGGTTTCAAATGAAGAATGTACAATAATTAGATACATACCTACACATGCACACCATGATATAGCAAGATACACATGGTTCAAGTAAAAAATGTACAATAATCAAATATATCTTTCTTCATAAATAATAAAGAAGATTTGTGATTTTTCTTTGGATAAGGCTTGGGAATGTTTTCTCTTTTCTTTTGTCATGATGAAGGAACATGGAGGTGTATGCTAGCATCCCACTACTGAAGATAATTAACCTGTTAGGAGGACTGCTGCATATCTTTATGAGCCATGCTTTTCACTCAATTTCCTGTTTTGAAATACTTAATTATAATCTTGTTTTACCATTTACCAATATAATTTTACGGCTTTGGCCTAATTAAAGTCTTTGTAAACTGTAAGAAAAAAAAACCCCACATGAATCACAGACAGTTCTCGCACAAGGCACAAATGGTCAAGCTTGGGCATTCATATTTTGGAAGCTTTATATAAAGACACAAGTGTATTGAGACATCCATAATACTTGTAAATATAGAAAGAAAGGACAAGTAGCAGAAAACTGAATAGAGTTGATTACACTGAGAAAGGGTTCGTTACTGAAGACTTAAAGGGGTAGGCTGGGATCAGATCATCCTGGAGAAAAATGTAAGTGGTTGCTATGAGTTGAGACCAACTGTATGGCATATAATCAAGCCATCAGACCTTACGCATGCTCATAATCATAAATCTATAGTAAATTTTATCTATTGCCTTGCTCCAATCCTTATAATGTATGATTCAGAATACTCAAAAAGTTTAGTGAGATAAAATGTATGCTTAATTACATTTTGATAGAACAAACTTTTAAGTAATAGTTCCTCAGTCTCTTCTGAAGTTGTTACACTGAGCATTTTTCATTAGATCTTGATCTCAGGAACAGATAAAATGTTATAATCTGAGTATGGGTGAAAGTGAGTAAGAAATTCATTTTTTGGATATATACTTAATAATTCTATTTAGGGAGATAGGACATGTTTTTTCTAATGCTGACAAAAGCTGTTGCAGATGTTGATGTCATGGTTCCAATAGATGAGACCATTAAAAAGAATTTCAAGGCAAGAAATTCTTCCTTAAAGAACATCTTTATTTGGCTACACCATAACGGCACATACAAAGGTCCCCTTGGTTACAGAGTTGCAAGTTGCAATTCCCACCCCAATTTGCTGTCATAAATCACATTCACCAATTGTTAGAAAATGCAGGCACTCCTCCCAGCTCTCCAGCCCGCCAAAATGTTATCAGCAATGACCTTAGTTTGCATACATGTGAATTGTTTTGGCTAACTGAAAGCTACACCCCACTTTCCTTCTTCTAACTAAATATGTCGCAAGGAAGACAAAATGAAAATGGCTTCAGTTCGGTTTGTCACAACATTGACAGTTGATGGGTAACAATATAGTCTTATTCGATGTTTATAACAGAAAAAACAAGTTTGTCATACCTGGAATTAGAGCAATACATTTTGGGAGGGAAAAAAAATCAGATCTGGAAGAAACTGAAAACTAACACAATGGAACAGGATTGCAAAGTTCTGTGACTCTGTAAAAAAATGTTAATCTTAACAGTTTGTCAGTTAAATAATTAGCGTTGGGACTTAGCATCTTGAACAGAATGGTTCAAATTAGTTTTAAAAACTGTCAAAAGTAGCATGAGGATAAACAAAATGTTGATCAATCTCAACCATATGTCAATATTATGGTAACTTTCACAATTCTTAAAAATACAAATATTTATAAAGTAGTCTCCATTACCTTTCACCGATACCATGAATAAATATATTTAGTTGTTTTTCATAATAAAAATATAATGCAGGTTCTTCCCTGACTAACCATTTCCTCCTAATTTTGCACCTATGTTTGAGTTGTGGGGGAGAGGATTTTACATCTCTTCAATAAAATTAAAAATTAAAAATGTGTACAAGGATTGTGTAGAGATCACCTGATGTCCCAGGCTCAGTCATTCCAGAAATACTCCATGGAAACTCTTAATCTGGAACCATTACAGTAATTGAGAAACCAAGAATCAGGGATCAATAGTGCTTTCAAATCTTGTATATGAATGTAAAATAGCTTCATGAATGTTAAAGAACTCATGATATTTGGGTAGTCTAAACTCTTATGAAATATCATACAAAAGCAACAATCTCAACCATCTATAGTGCAATGATATGTGCACATTTTGTTTCACTCATGTAATGCTGTTTCTCTGTGAGCTGCACTGGATCCCTATCAGTTTTTAGGACTAATTCAAGATCCTGATCCTGGTAATTACCTATGAAGTCCTATATGGCTTAGGATCAAGTTATTTCTGAGACCACCTCTCCTCATTTTCCATTTACTCTAATAGGGTAGGCAAGTTTTGTCCTCTTCTTGAAACAATGCCACATGATGGGATCCAGATGACGTGCCTTTATAGCAGTAGTGACTACCTTTGAAAAGACATCCCCACACGTCTCTTCCCAATACTATTTGGTTGGCCTATACTACTGATCTGTAGAAAGAGCTTAAAAATGTGTCTATTCCCTTTAGTGCTGATGCTGGAATGAGAAAAAAATGCCATTGGGAAAAGCTTATGAATTGGATACATGTGCCTTGTATTGATTTAAGTGCACATAGTTGACTGTTGTTTTTATTTTGATTGGTTTTTATAGGCCACTCAGAGTTACATTGTTCATGTTGCATGACCTTATAAACTATTTAAATGGGGAAAACCAAATCTCTTGTGAGATTTGGCAACCTCATGAGATTCTGACCTGTTACAATGTCTTTTGGATTCAATGAGTGTGATAGATCTGTTGTAGAGCCATTCAAATAAATCAGCAGTGCATCTGCTAAAAACAGAAATCAAAACGCTTGATATAGATTCTAGTTTTGGAGAATGATTTCTTCTTGTTCAATGATAAAATAAAAGTATAAGCACTTATCCACCTTGCTGCATACAGAAAAAAGCATACAGAAAAAACAAGAAACTGCAATCAATGAGGTTTTATATAAACTCAACAGTGTCTTAGATCAAAAGAGGTGATTGTAAAATGAAATGCACTTGCTTTGCTGATCACCTTATCTTTTTTTTTTTGTAGTGAAAACACAAAAAACAGGTTAATGTGATATGCTAATAGACTTACAGGCTTAAACTAAGTTCAAATCATTGCCCAACCATGAAATTGATACTCTAATGCTTGAAAGAGTCTCAGTGTAACTCACTTCACAGTAAGGTAGATTAATTAGGATTATTTTTCTTTTTTGCACATTGACATGTGTTCTCTCATTGGCCCATTCATGTTATTTTTTTTCATTCAGTTCTCCTTGGATGAAAGTTAACAAGTAAGTTAACATTAAGCTATTTGAATTTGATTCCAAAAGGTGAAGGAATGGCCTTTGGGGGTATTATTTATGACTACGTTTTGCTTGCTAACTATATGCTGTATTGTAGTCTAAACTGTTTTTATATGTTGTAGTTCAACTCCCATATTGCTCCACTTTGCCTTTTCCCATTTTCTTCTCACTGTTGTTATGATGTTGAAATGTTCTATCATCAATTGCAATAACTTTTGATGAGAGAGAGAGAGAGAGAGAGAGAGAGAGGGAGGGAGGGAGGGAGGGAGAGAGAGAGAGAGAGAGAGAGAGAGAGAGAGAGAGAGAGAGAGAGAGAGAGAGAGAGAGAGAGAGAGAGAGAGAGAGAGAGAGATAGATGGTGGGTGGCATAGGGATGCTCTGCCAAGTGATCTCAGCATTAGCAAAAATGAAGAATTACATTTCCAACCTTTTCCTTCAAACTATTTGGATAAAGCACAGGATAAAAATGAAATAAATCTATACATCATATATCACATAGGGGAGTTTGCCTCTGTCTTACAAATGACCTTAGTGGTTTAAATATAAATTTAAATAATTGTACCATTTGGGAAAGAACAATGGTAAGACAATGAATCTGAACTCAAAGAAAGTCATGCATACAATAACCAAATACCCTGCACAATTTATTGCAGCATGAAAAGCAGCAAATCGCATGTTATATTGATAGAAGAAAATATATGTAGCTTAAGGTTGAACTGTGGGGTCCTTTAGTGCTTTCTGAACTTGGTTATTTTCTTCAAGATGTTTCTTTACCAAACTAGGTAACATCATCAGTGCATTGATGATGTTACCTAGTTTGGTAATAAAATATCTGCAAGAAAACAACCTAATTCAGCAAGCACCAAATACCCCACAATTGCATGTGAATAGTCAAACACACACAAATGAACACACACTTTTTGGACAGAAGTTGCAGTTCTGATGATGTTTGTAGAAGATGGCTCTTGCTGGAATTAAATTAAAAATGGCTAAATTACAACCTGAACATTATGAAAGATCTAAAATAAAGGGCTGCTACTAAGCTATAGAACACAAGCAAGCAAGAATGGCTTGTTCTTTTTATGCTATACTTAAAAATAATTTAGTTAGAAAAGTTGGTGCTTTGTTTCTGCAGGGAAAAAAGCTTTCTAAGATGCACTGCTGTAGTAGTGGATGAATGTATCCCATCATTTTCAGATTATAGTATGTAATCAGAGCACTTGAACTGGTGTTGCAGAAGCTTAAGCTTAATAATGCAGTTCCCATAATGACAGTTAGGGTGATAAGGATGCAGTGGGAGATTCAATAAATACTTCTTAGTCTTACACAGTGGGATATGTGCACACATTCACTTCAGCTGTCTTAATTCCTTCTTTGCATGCACTGGAAAGAAACAAAATCATTAGACAACAAATGTTACCCAGTTGAACTGCTACTTAGTTGAGCGCTTTTAAGTTCCTTCGATCATGCACCTCCAAGCAGTGGATAAAGCCTACTGTGCATTGGATTTTGTTTGCTTGTTCATTCATTCATTCATTCATTCATTCAATTTAGATGCTTCCCAACTCCAACTCAATCTGGGTGACTCACAATAAAAACAAAAAAATATTAAAAAGTTAACCAGAACAAATATAAAAATAACTATAGAATAATTATTAGTTGGCAATCCAAACAACAAAACCAATTAAAACAACACAAACAAGGAATCCCATTCGCTTTACTCCAAGGTGTTGGAAAATGGCCAGGTTTTCAAGCCTCTGGAATATCAATGTTGAACCAAATATTCAGGTTCCCGTTCAAAAGAAACATCCAAGGAATGCTGAGGAAAGTGAAAGACCTTCTGATAAGATTAGAAGAATTTTTCAGAGTGCTTTACATATCTGAGAATCAAATACAAACACAGAATTACAAGTTAAACTGTATATCCTGAGTGGGTTTTTTTCATTTGTACTGTTCATATCCTATGATTTACAGAAAACTTCAAAGTATAAGCAATCGATCAATCAGAATAGAGCTGGAATGGACCTTGGAGGTCGTCTAATCTAGTCCAACCCCCTGCTCAAGCAGGAGACCCTATACCATTCCAGACAAGCGGCTGTCCAGCCTCTTCTTAAAAACCTCCAGTGAAGAAGCATCTGCAACATATGAAGGAAGCTGTCCCACTGGTTAATTGTCCTGTTAGGAAGTTTCTCCTTAATTCCAGGTTGCTTCTCTCCTTGATTAGTTTCCGTCCATTGTTTCTTACCTTGCCTTCTGGTGTTTTGGAATAATAAGATGACCCCCCCCCCTCTTCTTTGTGGCATACTGGAATACTGCTATCATATCACAGCAAATTTATTACAACCTAGAATTAGAGTTGCCATGCAAGATTAGATAAACCACATTTCAAACTGGAGATTCCTTCCTTAAAGAAATATCCAAAGGATTCTAAGAGAGAAATAAGAAATTCACAGAAGCTACCACAATTTTTGAAGATCCTCTACATCCTATATGCCGCATATACAGCTAGAAATTTCTTACATATTGTGTGCTATGGCTACACAATGTATGATCCAAATTGAAGTATGGATTCGGTAATGTTCCTTTCAGTAAATTAAATAATTTATAAAACAATTCTGTTAAAATAGTTTTATTTCATGGTTCCTGACCTTCCTATAGGGTTACATTGCTATTATAGTGCAAGTTTAAGAACCTACTAACATGATGGCTTTAGTTATTGCAGATTTTAGCTGAGTCTTCTTTCACTGTAATACTGAAATAAATTCAGACTGATATTTTATTTGTACAGCTATCCTTTTGACACACTTTAGCTGGAGAGTGATAGGATCAATGTCACATAGAGATTCAGGAGAAAAGACTTGAAACAGACTTCTCTATTTCTTTAAACCAGCTTGGTAATCATTCTGTCACATTGGCTTCCTTTTTATACTGACTTTAGACAACTAATGGTGAGCCACTTGCAAGAATTAAAAGAACAGATAATTTTGGATATAAAGGGGCCTTACAATAAGAGGGATAAGAGATATAAGTAATATAGTATTTTTTTTATAATATATAAAATGTAAAAATATTGGGATGATGTATGCGAATGAAAAGTTTGAAATTTAAAGGTAAATTAAGTTGAAGAGAATTAGGACTAAGGAATGACTGAAATACTGAGGGGAAATTAACTTCGAAAATAGGACAAATGCACAGATTAAAGTAGATGTATTGAAATCCTTGACGGTTGAGTATCACTGGATAAATATGTCTGCTGGGGCTGGATAGAGCTTGGATGGTGACATATTGTGCAGATTGTCTACCTCATTAATGGGCAATGTGAACATATGCATATGCATGGCTGTTATAAGTATATGCCAAGGTTATAAATTGGAACTGCCAAATTTAGCAGCCTTTGACTGAAGGCTCTAGTATTTACATTTGTCCATAGTTATTGATTTAGTTAATCATAATTATTGTAATAATATAAACATTTGCTATAAACAATATCTGATCCTTGATTGATTCTTTTCTTTCTGTCAATTTGCTGATCCTAGCCAGATGATTCAGTTCCCATATTATTAATATTATTCTGAGATTTGGAAGCACTTAAAAAAGGGCTCCCAGGGACACTGAGCTCTTAGAAGAGTCAGCCAGCAGCAGTTTTAATTCTACTCAATTCCAGCTTCAAAGCAAGACAGTTAATTAAGTAGCAGTGGTTGTAGTGTAAATTTAACCATTGTAGAATAAATAATTGCCTGGTAATCTTTCTGGATGACTAGTAAATAATCAATCCAGCAATAAATCCATGTAGGATCCCCTGAATTCTTTATTTAGTGTTTTAAAGCAAATTAATACCATTTATAGTGCTTTTGAAAATAAGTGTTGGAATGAACTAAAAGAACTGATAAATAGAATATTTTATTTGGCCAAGTGTGATTAGACACACAAAGAATTTGTCTCTGGTGCGGAATCTCTCAGTTTACATGCAAAATAACAGAGTAATAATAATCCTAATAATGATACCAATAAGAAAAGATAGTAGAGAAGATGGGAATAATAATAATACAGCCAAACCACATAGGTAAATATTCTTAGACATAAGACAGTGTTGTGAGAAGTAGGTGTTCTGCAGAGTGATGACACGAGGGAAAAAGTGTCTAGTTGTTTTGGCATGCAATGCTCTATAGTGGTGTCCCGAGGGGAGGAGTTAAAACAGTTTATGTCTGGGATTTGAGGGGTCTGTAGATGTTTTTAGTATAGGGGGTACCTTGCTCAATAGTAGTAACTGTGAGAGGGACCTCGGAGTCCTAGTGGACAATCACTTAAATATGAGGCCGCAGTGTACTGCAGCTGCCAAAAAAATCAACACAGTGCTGGGCTGCATTAACAGACAGATAAAATAAAGATCAAGTGAAGTATTAATACCATTTTACAATGCCTTAGTAAGGCCACACTTGGAATACTGCATCCAGTTTTGGTCACCACGATGTAAAAAAGATGCTGAGACTCTAGAAAGAGTACAGAGAAGAGCAACAAATATGATTAGGGGACTGAAGGCTAAAACATATAAGGAACGGTTGCTGGAATTGGGTATGTCTAGTTTAACGAAGAGAAGGACGAGGGGGGACATGATAGCAGTGTTCCAATATCTTAGGGGCTGCCACAAAGAAGAGGGAGTCAAGCTATTCTCCAAAGCACCTGAAGGCAGGACGAGAAACAATGGATTGAAACTGATCATGGAGAGAAGCAACCTAGAACTAAGGAGAAACTTCCTGACAGTTAGAACAATTAACCAATGGAACAACCTGCCTCCAGAAGCGGTGAATGCTCCAACACTGGAAGTTTTTAAGAAGAGACTGGACAGCCATTTGTCTGAAATGGTGTAGGCTTCCTGCCTGAGTAGGGGGTTGGACTCGATGACCTCCAAGGTCCCTTCCATCATCATCATCATCATCATCATTATCATCATCATCATCATCATCATCATCATCATCATTATTATTATTATTATTTCAGCCTTCCTTCTGACCCATGAAATATATACACTATGTCCTCAGTGGAAAGCAGGTTGGTTGCAATTGTATTTCTGCAGTCCTAATTATCCCTTGAAGTCTGTCCTGTTTAGTTGCTGTAGTAAACCAGACAGTTATAGAAGTACAAATGACATACTCAATAATTCCTCTGTAGTACTCTTAGAAAGTCAGAGGATTTCTAAATACATCAATTTCTGGATAGATATATGTCCTGATTTGCAAATGATCTTTGAATTAAGTATTATATAATAAATTGAGAGTTTAAATTATGGCATGTTCAGAAGTTTACCTTTCCACAAGAATCTTCCTTCAGTGACAGTATTTACTGCCAAGTGAAAATATAGTCCAAAACACGGTGTAGAGATTAATGCAAAAGTAAAACTGTTAAAAGTTGGTGGGAAAAAAAACACATGATTTTTGCCAAATTTACATAGAAAGCAAAACAAAGATGAACTTTGGAAGGTACAAAGATTTACCCAAAGTCTAGAGACTTCCTAGAAAACCTTTGAGTATTAACTGAGACTCCAAATCCAAGCAAGGACTGAGTCCCATTACTACATTACATGCCCCAATTCCTAATCCCAGTAATCTTTAACCCTCATTCCATAGTTGGCTGACTTTTTGATCCACTCAAAATTGCAAGTTTGCATCAGTCTACTGCTCCTTTTAATGTGCCACTTGAAGTGAGACTTTCATCCAGCTGTCTTCTTGGGTCACTGTCAGCAGAAAATAAGCCAGTTTTAAAGTAACTAATTAGTCTTAGAACCTCCACGTCTTCTCACCATAATCGTATTTTACATTTCCCCCATTTTCTAACAAAGCATAGTTGTGTTCTACTAGCTCTTATACAATAACCTGTCTGCCTCAATTGTAAATTGATTTCAGCACAGAGCTCACTGGCTTATGTTGTAGCACATTAACTAAAGTAATCAATATCCTGATATCTAAAAAAAATCTTGCATTTCTTTTAGCTGCAGCACCCATATGGGTAAGTCTCTATGCATAAAGAAATATGGCCTCCTAGTGATTGTTCTATTTAGTACACCCGTAACAGAAAGAAATGTGGGGTTTTTTTTCAGATTAATTCTATTGTGAGAGCCAAGTAACATAAATTGCACTTACAAACCAAAATGACTTCAGAGATCTGTTTATTAAGTTAATAAATAAAAGCCTTTGCACAAATAATGAGCAAGCATGACAATAAAGGGGACTGTGCTTGATGTATATGAGTTTGTACAACACTAAGTGGCTTTTTCTCCTTATAAAAAGGCTCAGTTTCTTTAGTCTTTGTTTCTTTGAAAACAGAATGCTGAACTTTCTGGGGGTTTTTTACACACACACACACACAAATTCAGAACAAATATTTAAAAAAGCAAAGCCAAGCAGAAAGCTTGAAGCCTATGACCATTCTAATGATGCAGGAGGAAAGCTGACTATCAGGAAAGACAACTTGGTAGC